>NW_007249835.1:306702-340428 GCF_000164805.1 Carlito syrichta | reverse complement strand
ACACACACACACACACACACACACACACACACACACACACACACACACACACATATGCGTGCGCGCCCACAACTTCATGGCTAGTGTTTTACAATATTACCTTTTTTGTCTGCATGGATTAATAGAACCACCCTACTGTTTTTGAATCTGAATCACTGGCTGCTAGTTAGCAGTGTGATGTCAGTTACAACACTAATCTCTTTGTGTCCATTTTTTGGGTTACATTTGCCACTTGAGGATATTCTTTTCTTTCTTTCTTTCTTTCTTTCTTTCTTTCTTTCTTTCTTTCTTTCTTTCTTTCTTTCTTTTTTTTTTTTGAGTTGGAGTCTCACTCTGTCACTCAGACTGCAGTACAGTGGCCGCTCCTGGCCACTGCAGTCTCGACCTGGTGGGCTCCGGTGATCCTTTCACCTCAGCCTTCCAAGTAGCTGGACCTACAGGTGCACGCTACCACACCCGGCTGATTTTTGATTTATTGTAGAGATGAGGTCTTGCCAAGTTGGCCAGGTGGGTCTTGAACCCGTGGGCTCAGGCAGTCCACTCAACTCAGCCTCCCAAACCTCTGGGATTATAGGCTGAGCCACCTAGCCCAGCCGAGGATATTCTTATTTTTGCTACAACATAGATCTAGAAAGAGAAATACAGACAGATGTAAAAAGGATGAAACAAGTCATGTTTCTACTCCCAAAGGAAATTCACATACATTTAGAGTTGCTCCCATATTTTATTGAATCTATGTCCCTGTTGATTGTTAGCTGCAGCAGTACTGTATATGGCTATGAAGAAAGGGAAACATTTTTGTTTGTTTTTAAAAATGGAATCTAAAGAATCTGTCTTATCTATCTATCTATCTATCTAATCTATCCTTTTTAGAGATAGGAGCTCCCTATGTTGTCCAGGCTGTGCTTGAACTCCTAGACTCAAGGGGTCCTCCCACCTCAGCCTTCCGAGTAGCTGGGACTATGGGCACACACCACACCAAGTCACAATGCTTCTTTTCAGAACAATTTTAATATACATTCTTATTTCAGAGATGTTAACTTGTGAAAAAAGCAACAAAACATACATGTGGCTGGGCTTGGTGGCTCAGCCTGTAATCCCAGCACTTTGAGAGGCCAAGGCGAATGGTTTGACTGAGCCCACAGGTTCGAGACCAGCCCGGGCAACTTGGCGAGACCTCGTCTCTACAATAAATCAAAAATTAGCCGGGCGTGGTACAGCATGCCTGTAGTTCAGGCTCCTTGGGAGGCTGAGGCGGAAGGATCACCAGAACCCAGCAAGTCGACGTTGGGGTGGTGGTGAGCATGCCACTGCGCTCCAGCCTGGGTGACGGAGTACTCTGACTCAAAAAAACAAATAAACAAGAATACACGTGCATTTCATCTATTGTTAGATCCCATGGTATGGGCATGACCAATTCAAGCTGCATCTCAAATTTTACAAACTAGGCATTGTCAATAATAACAACTATTATTTAGGAAGCATTCCATTTTTTTAAAGTTATTATCCTGTGACTTCTGAAAGAACTGAAAGCTCAAACTTTGTGGCAGCTGTTTTCATGAGTGGTAGATGGACATGGTCTGATGCTCAGCATTTTACTTACATTACAGTTTCATTCTGCTTCCATGAGTCCACTTATTTGTTTTAAATCCAACATTCTTTCTATGAGAATTTCTTTTAAAATAATAGCCACTCTTTGGTGCCGCCCACAAATAACCATCCTGCACGCTTGCTGCTGACTCGGCACTGGCAGTTAAACATAGCCTGTTTCCCAGAGCTGTCCCAGCTCCTCCTGTCCAGCTCAAGGGATGCTAAGGCAGCATGGGTCAGGACGTTGCACTCTTAACTGACCTTAGATGTAAAAGCTGTTGGTCTGCATTTAAAGGTATGATGAGGTTTACATTTTCCAAGGGAAAAATAGAAAGGTGTTGCCTGCTTCTTTTTTTCACTTTATAATAGGAAACTTTGCTCAGTGAAGAATATATAAATTCAAGGCCATGAAAAATGAGTTAAGAGACACAGTGACCACTTTCAGAAGGAACTGTGACACAATTTTGACGGTTTGCTTACTTGTTAATCAACCTGACTTTTTTTCTGGGGCAAGTCAGGACAAAGGGGCAGGGATGGAGAACATTCCACATTCCTCTGTCAATCTGTGTAACACTAGCTATTCTTTACTGAGTGCTTACTATGTGCCCGGTGCTCTTCTAAGCAATTCATAAGCTCAAGCCACTTGTTTCTCATAAAGTACAATAGGTAGGTAAAATTACTAGGGCCATCTCACTAATAAGGAAACCAAGTGTTATGTGCTGAGTTGTGCTCACCCCCCTAAAACTCATGTGTCAAAATCCTAACCCCTAATACCTCAGAATGTGACTATATTTGGGAACAGGGCCTCTACAAAGGAAATCAAGTTAAAATGAGGTCGTTAGGGTGGGCCAATAAACTGATATCCTTATAAGAAGGAGAAATTTGGACATAGGCATGAAAGGAGAATGCTACAGGGACATTTTTTGAAAAATAATTTTTATTATTATTTTTTTGAGTTGGTGTCCCACTCTGTTGCCCAAGCTGTGTGGCTCAAACTGTGTGCCCCAGTGGCTCCCTGTGGCCTTGACCTTCTGGGCTCAGACAATCCTTCCACTTCAACTTCCCGAGTAGCCAAGTTCAACACACCTGGCTAATATTTGATTTTTTTGTAGATGAGGTCTTGTTGTGTTGCCCAGGCTGACCTCAAACTACTGGGCTCAAGCAATTCTCCCACCTTGGCCTCCCAAATTGTTGAAATTACAGATGTGAGCCACGGCTCCCAGCCTGGGAACATTAAGGCTCCCATCTATGAACTGAGGAGAGAGACCTGGGACAGACCCTTCCCTCACAGTCCTCAGAAGACACCAAACCTGCCAGCACCTTGATCTTGGACTTCTGGCCTCCAGAACTGTAAAACAATACATTTCTGTTGTTTAAGTCACCAAGTTTGTTGTACTTTGTTATAGCAGCCAAGGAAACTATCCACTGAGGTGATGTATCACCCTGAGAGTCAGGTATGCAGCTCACACAAAAAGCTTGGTGTCTCAATCTGCGGCCTGAGCTCCACTGGACACCACTCTCGACAATTCCTACTGAGTCAGAATGATATGTCTTTCCAGATTTTGCTCCATTCAAATGGATGAGTTCATCAACATGGGGTTCGTAGTTCCCATATAATTTCAATATTGCACAGTGACTGCTTGTCTGCTATCTTATATATTGTTGGTGAAATATTGGGTATATTATTATTCCCCAAGGAGAAGCCGGGGCCAAATGGACCCTGACCATTTGTCCTACAGTCTGAAGACCAACAGACTTCAGCAATGCTGTTGCCCATGTTATCCTTTGAGTCTGATGATTAGGGTCACTATGACCTACAACTGGGGTGCACATTCTGAGGACATTTCAAAGCTTCTTAAATTATAGACCTGATCATGCTGTTCAATGTTCAAAAACTTGAATGACTATCCACTTCCTTTACATGCAGAATAACGTTGTTAATCCTTTTCTCTAGCATTTGAGACTTTACACAGCATTGCCTCAGTCATTACTAGAATATCTACGCCTTTTCTCCCCACATACACACGTGTATACACATACACACGTGTGTATGTGGGGAGATCGAACAGAACTGTCATGGGCTCAGACTGGACAGAACTAGCCTGGGCTCACAGTCATGCTGGTGCAGCCCTTTCAGTCTAGGATTTACCGTGTATTATTTCACACCTGGGTTCTTGCTGTAGACGTTTCCTTGACCTTAAACTTCCTTCTTTTCTCATATTCATCTACTGCTTTCTATCACTTGCACAGTCAAGTTCAAACTTCACATTTTCTGGACATTTCTCCCATCTCTTCATTGAGTTATTTCCCCTCTAACTCAAAGTCTCTGGACCTGTTTCCCAGCCAGCCTCCCAATGAAGATAAATATGACTCTGTTATCCCATGAGCTCTTAGGGTCAGGCATGGTGGCTCATTCCTGTAACCTCAGCACTTTGAGAGGCTGAGACAGGAGAATCCCTTGAGACTAGGAGTTTGAGACCGTGAGCTCTGAGAAGGCAGGCCTTTGTCTTTCCAATTTTTTTGTCCTCCTCAACATTTAGCATGGTCTTCTTTATACAGCAGATACTTAACCAACTTTTGTTGGACTTAGTGGAGTCCCCAGTGAAGGCTTCCAAGAGGCCCCAGAAAATTCACCAGCCTTCAGAGACAACAATGAAGACTGAAGTGCCTCGCCCTCAGCTTTCATTTTAAGCAGCGACAGCTCATAAAGGCAGAACAACTGTTTCTCATGTTTTTCCTGGAAGACAAAGCGTGGGCATATGATCACCAAGTGTGCTCTGTGGTTTCATCTCATTGTCTACCAGCTTGTAAGGTTTTATTTTGTTCCTAGACTTAACTACTTTGAACTCCAGGAGTGATGTTACAGCATACTCTGGCAATAACTCCTTCAGCATAGGTCACATAACAAAGTGACAGTTTAGATAGCATGGTGGCCCCAAACAGAAGAGACATTTGTTATCAAATTTGAGGATTCATATGGTAAAAGTTTATTTCATTTCTCTAGATTGCTTTCTTCTTAGGAAATGTGAAAGCAGCACAAAGGAAATTTGCTTCTCTGCTTACGGGCCTCACTGTCCAACTTAAAACTACTCTCTTGATCCCTGTGACTTGATCTCGATAATAACTTCATTAGCAGCATGATCCAAAACTTAGGTCCATTTCCCACAGGATAAGATAATTTTGAACTTCATGGAAATTATTCAGTCCTAAATGGCAGCAGAGTGTAATTGTTAAGTGCACAAAATCTGGAGCACCATTTTGGCTACAGCTCTTACTAGATCTTAGGGATTCTACACATGACTTAACTTTCTGGGTCTCAGTTTCATTATCTGTAAAATGGGGGCAGAAAACTTTTTTTTTTTTTTTTAAGATAGTGTCTTGCTTTGTTTCCCAGGCTTGAATGCAGTGGCATGATCATGGCTCACTGCAGTCTTGACCTCCTGGGCTCAAGCAATCTTTTTGCCTCAGCCTATAGGTATATACCACCATGCCTGGCTAATTTTTAAGTATTTTTTGTAGAGACGGCATCTTGCTGTGTTGCTCAAGCTGATCTCAAACTCCTGAACTCAAGCACTTCTTCTACTTCGACCTCCCAAAATGCTGGGATTAGACGCATCAGAGAACTATTTTGATAAATTAATAAATCACTGCAAAAAGTAAATTAACTAGTTTCTGGGCATAGTAATTGTTGGAATTAATGCTAGCTGCTACTATTTCAAAGTGTTCCCTTCACAGAAGAAAGGAAATAGCAGATAATTTTTTTGACTTATTGGTGGCCTCTATTGCAAACGCCTTTCCTTCTGCTTGCCTTCTTTTCTTTTTCAGAACATGTTGGAAGTTATAAGCCAACATGCAAGTGATGTATATATATTTAATTTCACATATAACCTCATTGTTACTTTATGGCATCCTTCCAATATATCTTACAAGTTATCAATCTTGCCAGGACAGAGTGTGTTTTCTGACCACTTCCCCTTTGCAATTAAGGACTGTGACCACTCGCTTACGCACAGACTGAGACCAGCAGCCTTAACCCCAAAGGAGGTCAGAAACTCCCAGCTCTCCCTGCCAAGGGGGCTAGTTGAGAACCTGATACTATGTGTTTTAAGGCTGTGGCTAAGGCTGTGACCATAGGAACTGGGAACACCCACCAACACCCTGCTTCCCCCAGCCCCACTTCCTTCGTTTCAATGCCATTAAGCATGGTTGCAGTGCATTTGTGAATGTTTTCAGTAGAGTTAGGTTTCTGGTGTTTACTGTTGAATTGCTAAAGATTTGGAGAGAAGACAAACAAACAGACAAACAGACAAGCAAAGAAACTGACAGCAAACACCCCTGGACAGATTAGCACTATGGGCAGACATGCTCAGGACGACCTAGGGTCCTGGCAAGAGTTCTGTGAAGCTCTGGGCTCTCATCAGAGCCCCAGAATTTGGTCAGTTGTTCTGTAAATAAAACCTACCCTGGACACTCAGCAAGGAGACTTTCTTTGCATAGGAAACCTGCCAGTCTGGCCTCCAGGGTAGTAGGTCACAGTGAGGGTGGTGGTGAGTTTTCCTGTTTACCATCTACCTTCATGGAGGCATAGAACTGGGGTACAGAGGGGGAGGGATGCTGAAAGAGGTTGGGGAGGGCTGTCTCCTTTCCTGTTTTAAATCCAGTGTTTTGCCTCTTTGTGCTCTGAATCAACTCTCTCAATAGCATGTGAAGTGTGGGGAAGTAAGACAAACTCACAAAGACTTCCCATTTGAAGGTGTGGGAGGGCTTGGGATTGGGACTGATTGGGCTGATTTTTAGAAAGGTCAGATTGCATTGTGTCATCCACAGGCTTTCCCAGCTGGACAGGAAGGCTTCCCCATCTGACTTCATCATGGTACCTTTTGTACATACTCAGTCACCCACAGAAACTAAACTCCACGTGGGTGGAGGCTGTGCCTGTGCTGTTGGCCACTGTATGCCCAGCATCCACCACAGTGCCTGGCACTGTTAGGCTTTTAGTGACTACTTGTCAAATACATACATAAATGTCTACAAATGGAAGAAATATATTAGTTGGGATGGTCTTGGTTTAACATTCATTAAGTCCCATTGTCTTTATGTGTACGTTTGAGGTTTCCAGAACAATCAGGCTAGTTTGGGGTTTCGTCAATGTGGTCATTGCATCAGTTTTTGCTGTTCTGCTGTGGAAGCTGGGAGAGCAGCCCTTTAAAATCTGGGAAGAGCATGCATTTGAGAGCAGTGTGTGTAGAATGAATGTGATCATGTGATCTCCTGGGAAAATGGACTTCAAAGTTTCCTTCATCCCCATGAGTCTTGTAGTACCTTGTAGTACCATCCGAGGGTGCTTGTATTTCCTTGAGATTCTGGAATCTCTTCTCTCCTCAGAGAGATGCTTAAAGTTTAAAGAAACTGAAGTTACTGGATCTGGTGAGGAGGAAGTTGATTGACACACTTTAAGATTATAAAAGGTTATACTCTTTTAGATAGCATTGGCTGCAGGAGTATAAATTATAACTTCACACAGCAATCAAGAGCCTTAAAATTTTACCTTTTCATTTCGTAATTCTTCTAGGAATATAGCCTAAAGATCAAACATGGAAATCAGCCAAAGATCCATAGCCAGTAAAATTCATTGCATCATTACACAGGGGAGCCAAAAGTTGGGGTACAACTATTAAGGTGGAAAGTAGAATATTTTGTTGTGGCTCTTTTGATACTGTGATATTTTCTGTCCCTTAAGAACAAACCGCTGCATTTCTAAATTGAAAAAAAAAGTGATGTGTTTAATACTTGATTCATCTCTGGACCCTTAATTCTTTGACCCTCATTCCAGAAGCATTAGTGATTGGATAGGTTTTAGAGATAGGATGATGCTATCTGACATTCAAATAATTTGTAATTAAAAGGTTAGTGATTTATTCTTAGTGTCACCAAATAGCTGTGTATATTAAAATAAACCTAACAACCCCCCAAAATAGAGTCAAACCTTTTCTTATAAAGGTTTTTTAATAAAAGGTATTTATTGATGATGCTGAGATTATTTATAACAACATCAAGTAAAAAAGCAAGACATAAATGTACATGCACTTATAAAAATATGTAGATATTTATATGCTAAATTTTAACTTGGATTTTATTCCATGAGTGATTATTAATGATTATTACATTCTTCTTAATGTTTTAAATATATACATACATATTTAATATTTATTATTATTTTTGTTATTATTATTATTATTATTTGAGTCAGGATCTAAATCTGTTACCTAGGTTGGAGTGCAGTGGTATGATCACAACACACTGCAGCTGTGACCTCCTGGGCTGAGGTGACCCTTCTGCCTCAACCTCCCGAATAGCTGGGGCTACAGTCATATGGCCCACGCCTGGCTAATTTTTATTTTTTTTGTAGAGATGAGTTCTCGATGTTGCCCAGGCTGATCTCAAACTCCTGGACTTAAGCAATTATCCCACCTCAGCCTCCCAAAGTGCTGAGATTACAGGCATCAGCCACCACACCTGGCCTCCATTTTATATTGAACTAAAATGTTACATTAAATTAAATTTATATTAGACATAACTTCATATTAAATTAAAATTACTTACAAAATATTTAAAATCACACTGTAATAGAGTGGGGTTAACTATAAAGAACTAATTGATAGAACATGTTTTTTAAAATACTGTACCTTCAGCTCCTCAGGTGAAATTTGTGGTTACGTCCTCCCTCAGAGTTACGGGGAAAAGAAGTAAAATTTTTTCCTGAAAAGTTAATGAATCTTTGATATGGGCAACTCTGAACCACTGAATACCTCTTGTGTTCTAAAGATCTGTTAAATTATGGAGACAGGGTAAGGACAATTTAGTGCTGTAGCCAGAAATGGTAAGTATAGTGGTTGACCCGGTTATTTTTCTAACAAGTACTTTGCCAGTGAGGTGGCTAAAATATCTGTCTACAGGATATTTGTAATAATGGCCTCTCGTAGTAAGTTCCCTATTTTCACCACCTTTCCCTGTTCAAGTTTCCTTTCAGTATAACTCCCATTATAGATGGTGCAACCCAAGGACTGCAGTCGATCTATTTATTATATCACTTCCTATATGAGGGAGAACCTCCCCAAACTTGGAATTTATTTATAAACAAATTGTATATTATTCTTACATGTTTAAACTTAGATCACTTCAAAGTATTCTTCGTTTGATGCAATACACCCACTGAGCAGGTTTTTCCACTGCTCAAAACAGTTTTTGAACTCATCAGTTTTAATGCTTTTTAGGGCTTCCACTCATTTTTGTTTCACCTCTTCCACTTTGGCAAAATGTCTTCCTTTAAGGATTTTGTTTTTTAAATCCTGGGGAATGAAAAAAAAGTTTTTTGGGGTAAGATAGGTGAATAGGGAGGGGGGGCACGGGGATCACGCCATTTTTGGTCCCAAACTGCTGACCACTCAGCGTGGTATGGGCAGGTAAATCACTCATCTTGAAATGGACAAACACACTGAAGAATCTCCAAAAAAAAATTCACTGAAGCTGAATGCAGCCTCTTACAACAATGCCAGTTGGTACACTGATGCTGATGGGTTCCTAGAACACTTATCTAGCAGGGGAAGCCTGTACTACAAGGGACCTGCCCTCCAAAAAATAATTCCATTTTTTTTCTGGGTCTGCCCTCTTCCATTGTATAGTGCTAGGTGCATAAGTCATGCTGGTAGATTAGATGTTGGTTTTAGATAACAAAGCCAGGATCAGCCTAAGCTAAATGTTTTCTTGCCTCATGCTTGGATCTGGCCCTTACTTTTAATCCCTGAGGTCCAATTCTCTAAAATATATAAATATAGACTAGGATAGGCATGAGGACAGGGCAGAAGAGACTTCTATGGTCCCCAGTAGCTTTGGGGCTCTCCAAATATGATAACTGTCTAATATAGTGAATATATTAATACTATGGCAATCCTGAATAGCAAAAGGAATCACATACTTGAGATGGGCAATAAAGACATCTCATCTTTCAAGTCAAATTAAAGGCAATATATCATTCATTTCATTAATAAATGTGATGATTTAGGAGCAGTAAACAGAGGAAAGTGTTTTATAGAGTAGGTATTTTATTCCCAGAGATCCTGTCAAAATACTACTTGGACCAGAAGCATCTGGTAAGAGCTACTGTCTATGGTTATCTAGGTTTTCCTAGGGCCAACCTCAGAAGAATTGACTTGGACTTTGGGAATCTTTCAGCTTCCCTGGCCTCCCCAGGGGCAGGCTGGATCCTGATGTTTCCTGGGACTCTAAGGACTAATTCATTCTGGGCAATGGGAGAGGAGGAAGCAGAGGGAAAGAGGTATCAAGTGAATTGCTTTAACTTATTTGCTACATTCTGAACAAAGGGTCCAGGGAGGGAAAGTAGCTTCAACCTGGGGTGGAGAAGTGCTCTGGTGTTTCTTCTGGCTCTATGATCAAGATAGAAAACAGAGGATCCCAGGCAAAGAGATCCTATTTTTACTAAGAAGTATGTGACTTTATAGAGCTAGAGCTAGAAGAAGCCTGTATTAGTTTGCTAGGGCTGCTGTAACAAAGTACCACAGACTGGGTGGCTTAAACAAGCGACATTTATTTTCTCGCAGTCATGGAGACCAAAAGTCCAAGATCAAGGTGTCTGCAAAGTTGGCTTATTCTTAGACCCATGGGGGAAGGATATGTTCCAGGTGTCTCTCCTTGGCTTGTAAATAGCCATCGACTCCTGATGTCTTCACATTGTAAATTTCTGGTCCAAATTTCCTGTTCTTATAAGGACACATAACAGATTAGAGCCCAATCTAAAGATCTCATTTTAACCTAGTTTATTAAAAAATCTGCCTTCAAATATGGCCACATTGT
Organism: Carlito syrichta; assembly: GCF_000164805.1. Classification (NCBI taxonomy): domain Eukaryota; kingdom Metazoa; phylum Chordata; class Mammalia; order Primates; family Tarsiidae; genus Carlito; species Carlito syrichta. The sequence continues at coordinate 329,967 of NW_007249835.1, read as the reverse complement.
GAGGTACTAGGAATTAGGACTTCAACATATGAGTTTTGTGGGGAGGGGAAGATACAACTCAGTCCACAACAAAGCCCATTTATTTCTGACTATGCTAAACTCTGGAATAGGACTTCTCCCCAATCTTTGGCGTCTATAGGTGTGGGGTCCTCAGCCCTTTTCACCAGTGTTAGAGGGTGGATAAAATCAGCCAGCAAACATTGTGTGCAAGAATTCACTCTTACAGCAGGTACTGAATGAGTCACTGACTCAGCCTCAGCCTCAGCCTCGGTTGGACCTGCTTTCCTTCTAAATGGAACAGTTGCAGAAAAAGCAGAGTCCTATGGTGAATCCAAACAGTCTGAAACTATGAAACTGGGCAGTTTGGCTGTGTGGTGGAGCCCATTAATTATAGTGTGTCCTGATTGTGTTTATTTGTCTAAACTCTTCTTGGTGTTGCAAAACTACCCGCCTTGGACATTGAACAACAAAAAAGTGAGAAACCAGGCAACTGTATTCATCTGTGGCTGCAGGTCTATGGTGGGGAGGTTCAGCCAGACCAGCTAGAAGATCTGGATGATGCGGGGAAACATGCTATGTCCTCACTGGGGTGGGAGTCCCATGGGCACAGTTATGGGGTGACTGGAGTGGGCCCCAGGGCCAGATACCCTCTCGCTTACCATCAGCAAAAATCATGCAGGTTAAACTGATAGGCTGGGAGAGAGGGGGATGGGGAATGAGGAGAGGGAAACACTGGCAATTTCTTTCCTAAATGTCTTTTTCCTGCCCCAGACTGTGGTAAAATAAAGCAGAGACCAGCTGGCCAGCCTTGTTTGTTTAAGTTGTTGACTAATCTCTGAGTTCATGTGCTGAGCTGGTTCATGAAGTTCCTGAACTTTTATTATCCTTGGACTTCTGGCATGGTAAAAATGAAAGAAGAAACTGGTACTATCTTTAAAGGAAGCCTATGGGATTGAGTGAACTAAATGTTTGACTTTGAATCAAGAGATTCAAGGATAATATTCATTGAGAGCCACGCTGTGCAGGGTACTGTGCTAGGTTGTAGAATATGAATGAAGTTGAATTTCCTCTCAGCTTTATCAAGAACTCTGCTCTCCCCAGAGACATTGGGTCATACTGAGCCTCTGTTTATTCAAAATATAATGTTTTAAATGCAAAAATACTAATAAGCAGATATATATTAGAGATTTTAAAAAGTAAATATGAATCTGTACTCTCCAGTGTGGCAGGCACTAGCCTCAGTTGCATCAACCACGTTTCAAGTGTTCCATAGCCACATGTAACGAATGGCTGCCATATTGGACAGTACAGATACAGAACTTTCTCATCATTGCAGAATGTTCTACTGGATATATCTAATGAATGAACAACAAATGTGGACTCATAGAGGATATTTTTCATTTCAAAATGTTCTACAAACTGCAACATATGATGCCTGGAAGGGCCAGTTAAGATTGATAGTTTATATCTCAGGACTGGAGACAACCTTATAGATTACCCATATTAACTACCCACCCAATGACTAATCCACCCTACAACATTCCACCAAGCCTCTGTTCATGTTGGGCTTGATACATTAACCTTCAAAGGCAATGGATTTTATCAGTGAACATTTCCTAATCCAAAATAGTGTAATTCAGTACATGGCTCTTACCAAATGCTAATTTTCCTTGAAAATATTAAGGAATTTCACATTCTTATAAATGCCTTTACAGATGAGTCACACAATTTCCTTAAAATTGCATACAGAAAGAGTAAATGTCAAATGTAAATGCAAATGTCAAAAATAAAATGAGGTTATGCAGTCTGCTTACTTGTCCTGTGGTTTCCTTAAGCATGCTAATAATAATTTTAAAAATAGTTTGGACTTGTTAATTCTCTAAACAGATGACTTCTTACTAATAGTAATCTTATGTATTTCTCAATGATTTTTTTCCTCAGAAATATTTTATAATTGAAAAATGAGTAAATTTTCTAGATGAAGAATTTACCTTTTACAACACCCATAGTTTGAGAATTATAACCAATCACAATAGAAACGTTTTCATAGAACGCCTCTGCTTGAGCAAACTGGGTATACTGCCATACTCTAAATTTTCTTCAATGTCTTTCATTGTCACCACTATGGACGTGAATTGACCAGAGACACTCCGGCTAGATGAGCCTGCAGCCACTCTCTTGCGTGACTTCCTTTAGTAATTCTTCTGACCCCTCCACAGTTTTCACATATCATTTCTAACTGCTATTGACTATCCTTTACTACAAGGGAGCTCTAGCTCAGTGCTTCAACTCTTCTCTCTGTTCAGATACATTGAATTTCTTTTCTTTTCTTTTCTTTTTTGAGTTGGAGTCTCACTCTGTCGCCCAGACTGGAGTGCAGTGGCTGCTCCCGGTCACCGCAGCCTCGACCTGCTGGGCTCTGGCGATCCTTCCGCCTCAGCCTTCCGAGTAGCCGGAATTACAGGCATGCGCTACCACGCCCGGCTGATTTTTTAATTTATTGTAGAGATGACGTCACGCTGTCCAGGCAGGTCTCGAACCCACGGGCTCAGGCAATCCACTCACCTCAGCCTCCCAAAGGCGCGGGATTACAGGCTGAGCCACTGAGCCCGGCTCGGATTTATTTTCAAAGATAAGAACCTAAATGATTATTCTTCTAAGATTCATAATTATTGTCAGTAAGGAAAGTACATAGACTTGTGACTAGCTCTTTTCCTCGGAGTACTTCCTCTTACTTTCTGTACTGCCTGATATTGACAGAAATCTGACTGGTGTGTAGTAGTCATAGTAATAAGAACAACAATAATAATAATAATAAGAACAATGACAAGAACAACAACATGCCTATATTAAGCACTGTTCTAAGGATTTTGTCTAGGCCGACTCATATTATACTTATAACAACTCCATAAGTACTGAATTGGACCATCACACCATTGGGGCATGCTGATTGTGGGACCTGGCAGCTACCCTATTGAGTATTTTATCTTTCAAAGGATGAAACAAAAGCACAGAAATATAGGTCATCCTGCCAGTTAGTGGCAGAGTCTGGATTGAATCACAGGCCTTGTGGTCTCAGAATCCTCATTTTAGCCACTTTGTTTTAGGGTCGATTTCTAAAGCTTTATTCTGTATTAGAGCATGAATGTATTCATGTTTAAGACAACCACTTATTTCTAGCCTCTATTTTGCAGGGGTACTGTTGGTAAAAACCTATATGCTGTTTTATGAGAGATAGCTTGTTACAACAGAAAATTACCTATAATCTATAGTCAGGACCAATATGGCATTTGTTCAGTCATTTGGTACATATTAGTTTGAACAAGTTCCATCTAAACATCTCAGTGTTTAGTCTTTTTTCTTCTGCCTTTCCTGGAAGGCTAATAGTGTCTTGTTTTCATGTGAGTATGTGATACATGTTTATGGTGATGTCTGCCATAGTGGTTATTTCTGAAATGTGTTTCCCCTGAAACATCTTATCATTCATATGTTTGCATCTGTATTGCTGCTTCAATATTTTAAGATTTAAGTGGATCTACTTTATTAAACAATGCTGATAAAGTGCCTACTATGTACAGGAATTTTGCTAGGTGATAAGGGTGCAAACAATGAACAATGCAGATTCTGTACCTTCAAGGTTCTTATACTCATATATAGTTAAAGTCACTGTAACGAAGAAAATGATCAAATAAAAGTGAGTGAGGATGAGAGAGGAGGCACTCTTAGAAAAATCTAGAGATTTGGGGAAAGCTAGAAGAAGACACCACCTGTGCTGAAATTTGAAGGTTAAATAGGAATCAATTTTAAAAACAGAAGCAGGAAAGACTTCATGGGCACCTCAGACCTACAGGGGTGAAGTGAAACTTGGCCAACCTGTTCTTCTTTTGGGGTTTCTCATTTCAGTGAGTGGCACCCCTCAGTGCAGAAGACAAAAGCTGTGGGGCATCTTTGACTGCTTTCTCTCACCTTCTCATGGCCAGTCAGTCACCAAACCCAGTGGATTCCACTAAGTGACTCTGAAACCCATAGCATCTCTTCACCACTTCTGCCACCATCGTGCTCAGTCCTGACCTGGATTTAGCCACCAGATCTCTGCATCCAGGCTCACTCTGCCCATCTCTTTCTATGACTCTCCCTCAAACCCATTCACTACATTGCAGCCAAATCGCATTCTATATAATAGACCAGACATGCCATTCCCCTGAGGGAGGGGACCTTTCAGCAACTCTCCATTGCTCTTAGAAGAAAATTCAAATTTTTATCATGAATGACACAGGCTTGGGACTCATTCCCTGCTTACTTTCTAGTCTCATCTTTCTCCATTCCTTCCTCACACTCTGATCAAGATGTTCTAAACTTTTTTTCAGTTCCTTGAATACATCCTGTTTTGCTTCTTGGCTTTTATATGTGTTTTTCCTTGGATAACTATTACTCATCCCACAAGCCTCATTTTAGATATAGCTTCCTCCAAAAGTCTTTTTTGGACTCCCAAGTCTAGGTTAAGAACTTCTCTTATGTGCTTCCAGAACACATTTTACTAATTACATGATAGAGTAAGTGACTGTTTGCTTGTGTATTAGCAAGTAGAAACTAGGTGGCAAAAACTCCCTTATTTCAAATAAAGATCATTTCAGAGAAGGAGTTTGGAAACCAGGTTAAGGATATAAATGATTGAGGTTGATGTAATCAAGAAACTGTGTTTAGAGAATCTATGAGACAGGCTTTGAGACAACCAGTTGGTGAAGTTGATATTTATTGTGAAGTTTCAGGTGACAAAGAGACTGGGCTTTGTCCCATGTCTAAGAAGACTAAAAGTAAATGGTTGTGGCTGAAGCTGCCTGTCTGGTGGCAGAGCTAAGATGAAGCTGCACATAGTGAAAACAAACTGTGTTTTCTCTGACAACAGGGAAGAGTGTGTACCAGAGGCGTAATGTGGGCAACCAGGGAGGAGACAGTCTGAAGATCATTTTTAAAGGAACCCCATCCAAGAAGGCATCTAACCATGGGAATAAAAATGGGAGGTACTATAATTGCAGAAATTGGGGGGTGGAATTGTAAACTGTCAGCTGGGGAGAGAGAGTTTCAGTCAGATGTTTCTAGTAGGAAAATCTTTAAGAAGACATGAAAGTGCCCCGTGAAGGAAAGCATTTTCTCTGAACGCTTTACTAAGCTCAAAGAGCACCAACCCAAGCTATAACTTTATTTGTCAAATAAGATCCCTCCTATTTTTGCAACTCCTTACTCCACCTCGCCACTGCAGCTCCCCACATCACTGTAAATTTTTCAGACGGATAATTCTGAACTGTGAGAGGGAAGATTTAACTTTAAATGGAATACATTTTTTATGATTAAATGGGATTTCTTCCTTTAATTATTTTTTAACCGAGTGTGTTCTCAGGATTAACAGTAACCAGATAACATACTTAATTAAGAAAAAAGAAATGGCCGGGCTCGATGGCTTGTCTGTAATCCAGCGCCTTTGGGAGGCTGAGGTGAGTGGATTGCCTGAGCCCGCGGGTTCAAGACCTGCCTGGGCAGCGAGACCTCATCTCTGCAATAAATCAAAAAATCAGCCGGGCGTAGTAGTGCATGTCTGTAATTCCAGCTACTTGGAAGGCTGAGGTGGGAAGATCGCAGGAGCCCAGCAAGTTGAGGCTGCGGTGACCGGGAGCGGCTACTGCACTCCAGTCTGGGTGACAGTGAGACTCCAACTCAAAAAAATGAAAAAAAGAACAAAGAAATAATGAGAACTGCCTGGAATTTCCAGCTAAGGAGGAAAATTTAGATTACTTAGTAGTTTTAAGTTTTTTGAAATTTATCTTTGGATTTCAGCAGTTTGATTATGGTGTGGGTAGGTGTGGATTTCTTTGTATATACTCTGGGAGTTTCTGGCATTTTAAATCCATGGGTTGATATCTCTAATCAGTTTGGAAAGTTCTCACCATAATTTCCAATTGCTTCTTCCCATTTTTTTCCTTTTCTTCTGGAACTCCAATTACACATATGTTAGACCATTGATAATGTCTCATGCATTTCTCATATTCTCTTCTGTTTTATTTTTTAATTATTTTTCCTTTATGTGCCTCAGTTTGGAAGTTTTCTAATGAATTGCCTTTGAATCCACTAATCCTTCTCCTCCTCCTCCTCCTCCTCCTCCTCCTTCTTCTTTGGTTCTACTGTTATTGAGTTCATCTAATTCTTTTCTTTTCCTTTTTTCTTTATTTTTCTTTCTTTTTTTTTTTTTTGAGTCAAAGACTTGCCCTGTCACCCAGGCTGGAGTGCAGTGGCATGCTCATGGCCACCCCAGAGTCAACCTACTGGACATAGGTGATCCTTCTGCCTCAGCCTTCCAAGTAGCTGGAACTACAGGCAAGTGCTACCATGCCTAGCTAATATGTTTTGATATATTGTAGAGACGAGGTCTCACCAAGTTTCCCAGGTTGGTCTCGAACCCCTGGGCTCAGGCAATCCTCTCACCTTAGCCTCCCAAGTTCACCTAATTCTAATTCAAGATATTTTTTTTTTCTGTCCCAGAATATCCTTGTGATTATTTTTTAAAACATCCGATTTCTCTGTTGCAATTTTCTATTCTTTCATTCACTTTGCTTACCTTCTTTTACATTTTCTTTACTATACTTGTAATAGTTATTTGAAAATAATTGCTATTTCCATTATTTGGGTCATCTGTTGGTCTGCTTCTTTTGGATGTTTTTTTTTCTCTTCTTTATGAGTCACACATTTAAGCTTCTTATCAGCATGGTTTTAAAATCTCATTTTAGGGAGAAAATAATATGCTTTATTTTCTCTTTGCATCTGTTAAGTTCTATTCTTTCAACGTTACTGTAACATTTGTTTTAGAGTATAAGCATTGTGAAGTCAACAATTATATATCTTATTCAGCATTTCATCTCCTATGCCTACCATAGCACCAGACTCATAGAAATGCTCAGTAAATATTTATCGAATTTAATAAAGTATCAGCATGAACAAAAAGGTTTGAAATAAATCACAATGTATAAGGCAATTACAAGTTGCTCTTTACGTAGAATTTTAAGTGCAAGTCAGCAATGGAAGATGACACTAAAGATATAGATAGAGAAAGATTAAGGAAGAGTTTGGACTTTACCTTAAGTATTGGTAGGCTGCTGAATGATTTCAAGAGAAGAAGTTGTACAATCAGTTATGCATGATAAACAGATCAATCTGGAAGATAAGCTTAAATGGGAGAAGATTGGTGACAAGGAGGGTAAGAAGGAAGTCATTTTAGTCCTATAGACAGCATAGGATGAGAGGCTGATTTAGAGACAAAGAGGAAGGGACAAGTATTCTGGGAATTTGTCTATGCATAGACAAATTCTTTTGGCACCCTCCCACTCTCACCTCAAACAATAACACAGTATGTGGGAATGAAAAGTTTACCTGTGGCTTCAGTCCTGAGGAGACAGTTTAAGACTAGAAGAAAACAGGCCAATTCCCAGACAGAATTATTTAGAGCAATGAGTGGAACTTAGCATTAATGGACTTTGGGAAGTCTGAAAAAAGAATCAATTCCACAGCTACTAAGAGACTATGGTCAGGCAATCCTGAGAGACATAGGACTCAGTTCGAAATTCCCAGTCTTGCAAGAACCCCACTGCACCTTCTTAAGCTACCATCCTAGTGAGGAAACATCTTTCCCTACCCCTCACTTCATAGGTGTCCACCATTGCCCTAGACACTTCCAGTAACCTGAAATATTCAGGTGCAATGGGACTCACTCTAGTGGACATTGGTATGAAAAAAAAAAAGGACTCAGAAGCTTGAAAAAGGAACCCAAGCCGACTAAACAGAATAGCTTGTTTACATAGGAGGTTAAGTGATGAAGCAGAGGTGATTTTTAAAATGAGTGTAAAGGCTGGGCTCGGTGGCTCAGCCTGTAATCCCGCGCCTTTGGGAGGCTGAGGTGAGTGGATTGCCTGAGCCCGCGGGTTCGAGACCCGCCTGGGCAGCGAGACCTCATCTGTACAATAAATCAAAAAATCAGCCGGGCGTGGTAGCGCATGCCTGTCATTCCGGCTACTTGGAAGGCTGAGGCGGAAGGATCGGTGGAGCCCAGCAGGCCGAGGCTGCGGGGCCGGGAGCGGCCACTGCACTCCAGTCTGGACGACAGAGTGAGACTCCAACTCAAAAAAAATAAAAATAAAAATAAAAAATAAAAAATAAAATGAGTGTAAGGAGACTTTTAAAGAAGATACAAGAGGGTATTACAAAAGATCAACTGAAGAGAAAAAAAAAATTCTTGAAATCAAATTCAATTCTGGAATTTAAAATCCAACAGACCAGCTGAATAATAGACTAGAAACTGGTGAAAAAAAATTGAACAGAAATCTAGATCAAGTAAAGGAATGTACTCATGATGAAATATGTAAATAAAAGACATGAAATGCAAGTTAACCAATATGGATCATGAAAGACCTAATATGGTGAAAACACCAATTCCAAAGAAGAAGAAATAATTTTAAAAAATTATTTTCTGAGCAAAACTGGAATGAGGACAGATTCAGGAAATGTTTAGTAGATGAATACAATAAGACCCTTTGGTGTCATTTCACTATATTTTTAGAAACAACTGCAATCTCTCCAATTAATTTTTCTATTTCCCAAAAGTTTATTTAAAAGGTCTAGTGCTTCAGATAACTTTATTTTCGGAACAAGTCTGAGATAATATTAATTAATTAAAAACTATCAAAAGGCTTGCTTCCTAGAAGGCTAGAGATAACATTACTCTGTTTCCAGCATTGTGCACGGAAGAAATAAACAGCTGTGAACAGGGGTTCTTTCTTCATACTCTTCCCCCTCCCATTCACTTGTCCCTGGTGTCTGATAATTCACCATTAGAAATGCACTCCTTTAGGGAAGAGGACTAAAAAAAAATTCTAAGGCTCCAACTGACTGAATGGATCCCACCTTTTGACCAAAGGGACCTCAGAGAAACCATAAATCAAAAACAAAACAAAACAAAAGTGAGCTTCTGACAGTGATGGGATAGGCGGTCAGACACGCCTCCTTATACCTTCTACCTTTTGTGGTTTAGACACAACTGACAGCGTTAATGCTAAAACAGAGGTCATAAGACACACTTCTAGAACAGACTCTATGGCAGTAAGGTACCAAATTATAAACAAGATCCAAAGTCATGCCAGGCAAGGTTTATATCACGTACCCTACACTTAAAGAATGAACTATTTTCTACCTGCCACAAGGTTTCCCCCCCCTTTTCTCTAGCAGCTAAACAAGCACTATCCTTGAGATAAGCAATGTTGAAGCAGTTGCAGCCTGGCAACCCTCAGACACTGACTAACTGAGACCCTCTATTCCACAAGCCATAACTACAGCTTTGATTGGACAAGAGACTGATTTCTATAACTTTCTCCTGATAAGAGACCACTGATTATGGACTGGGTCTGACTGGTTTTTACAGTCTGTGCATTTGAGTGCCTCCATGTCTCTGCATCACCTTTTGACCTATAGGGTCTAATTGTATACATTTAAATGTTGTCTCTTCCCTGAGGTGAACATGGGATGCATGTGACATGCCTATTGGCTTATCACACATGCACAGACCCCTTTTTATGAATATCCATAACTGCTCCAATTTCATGTTGAATATGTACACTGACCAGCCCCTTTGGCTTAAATTCCTACCCCTCCCTCCCCTGAAGTGCTTGCTTTTGGTTTATTAGCCAGAGGATGCACTCCCACCTGCAGATCAAAATCCCTTTCTTAAGAAATACAGCTCTCAGCCGGGCTCGGTGGCTCAGCCTGTAATCCTGTGCCTTTGGGAGGCTGAGGTGAGTGGATTGCCTGAGCCCGCGGGTTTGAGACTTGCCTGGGCAACTTGGTGAGACCGTATCTCTACAATAAATAAATAAAAAAAATCAGCTGGGCGTGGTAGCGCCTGCCTGTAATTCCAGCTACTTGGAAGGCTGAGGCAGAAGGATTGCTGGAGCCCAGCAGGTCGAGGCTGCGGTGGCAGGGAGCGGCCATTGCACTCCAGTCTGGGCGACAGAGTGAGACTCCAACTCAAAAAATAAAAATAAAAGAAATACAACTCTCCTTTCTAAATTTATAAATTGTGTGATTTAAACCAAGAGGGGTAAGGAATTAGATTCCCAGAAGTTTGCCAACATAAAACTTCAAGCTAAGTGTTCATTGACATAAGTTGGTATTGATTTGTTATCATTTATTAGTTAATTTGTTAGCGGAACGGAATGTGGTGAGCACAGGTTGCTTGTAAAGGGTGATAGGAATGCTGGATTAGACTATTAGAGAGGCCAAACCTAGGTGAGAAGTTTCATTAGGTCTTCAGTGAGTAAAAGTAGCCTGGATCTGAGATCAGAAGAGGCAGGAACACTTAGAGGAGGAACAAGAGTGATAGAAGTGGTAAACACAGAAGACAAAGTACACCAGCTTCATAATGTTGCTTGAGCTGACTCTATCTCCAGGGTAAGATATTTTGGGATACTTATTAACACAGTAATATACATTAAAATTATTATTATATGAAGGGATACGTAGATATTTTATAATATGTATACTTAGTAAAATTAGTTGGTTGCAGATTTAGCAAGTATATCACATAAGATCCTGCCAGGAAATGTGTGGCAAATCCAAAGGATTCAGCTGAAGAGACTTTCATTTGAAGAGTTGTATCAGAGTTAGGCAAATTAACAAGGAGTGTTGAAGAACCCCGGGACCAGCAAGAGTAGGATGTCTTTCCCACAATGTAATACGCTGACTAATGCTCCCTATAAGATGTTCATATCCTAAATCCCAGAGTCTGTGGATATGTAACCTTTAAGTGGCAAAAGGGACTTTGTATGTGTGATAAAGTTAAGGATCTTGAGATAAGGAGATGATCCTAGATTACCTGGGCAGTCCCAATGAAATCACAAGCATCCTTGTATGAGGGAGACAGTAATTAGAGTCAGATGTAAGGACAGAATCAGAGGCTAGAGATTAGAGTGATAAACTGTGAAGATGAAGAAAGGCACTGCAAGCCAAGGAATAGAGTCAATCTCTAGAAACTGGAAAAGGCAAGATAATGAATTCTTCCCTAGAGATACAAAGAAAAAAAATGCAGCCCTGCAGACATGTTTTTGACTTCTATGCTCCAGAACCGTAAGATAATACATTTGCATACTGAGTGATCTATCACAGAAACAAAGAACTGAGCACGGCATGTTCTCACTTATAAATGGACATTGAACAATTATTATAATACTATAAGAAAGGAATTGGCAGTAGTGGGAAACTGCCGGGAGCAGGGGGCAGGATTGGCAGTAGTGGGAAATTGCCAGGGGAGGGAGGGCCACACCTCATCAACAAGGGTACTTGCATAATAAGTGTTTATATACCTAACCCTGAATTGTATCCCACATCTTTAAAATTAAAACTTAAAAAAAGATAATACACTTGTGCTGCTTAACCCACTAAATTTGTGATAATTTGTATTGCAGCAATAAGAAACTAATACGTACCCCCTTGACCTGAAAGGATAAGGAGAAAGGAAGGTGTTAGTAGAGCCAAGAGAGGGCTGGGACTGCGAACACAGAGGAACACAGTCAGGCCTAGAATCTCAATGAGACTAGGTTTGGAGTGGGGAAAGAATCAAGTCCCTTATTTCTCTCTCCTTGCCTTCTAGACCACTGCCAGTACCTCCCATTGACTGAGTTAAAAGTCAGCTACAGAACAAGGGAGCCCAGGTGATTCAGGCAGTGGAGATCAGCCTCCTGGGCAGATAGAAGCAAAGAGGGGCAGAGAATGAATCTGGAGGGGAGGCAGGAGTTGGGCAAATCGAAGATAATGAGAAAGAAAAGACTCTTGAATTATGCCTTTGTAATTATAATAATACTTATTTAGACTATTTTATAGAAAAAAGTTTATATCATAATATGTCTTGGTTCATTTATTAGCATTTGAGAAGTCATCATTTTTCTTCTTTAGCCAGAAATTATGGTTGCAGTCTCAACAAGATAAACAAACAGAAAAATAAATACATGCATGGCTCATTATGGTTAAATGTTAATGATGTGATCACATTATTGATTGTAGAGTACCAAACAGATCACATGGTTTTTGTCATTTGGAGATATCCAACAGGTTTTTAGTTGTCACAGAAGTCTGAGGCCTGAGCATCACTCTCAAATAATGTTTTAATAAATCAAAAAGTTAGACATTGTGATTAAAGTTCTGTTGAATATGTTAAAGATGAAGATATTGGATCCTCATTGAAAACATCTAATAGAAAACTTCTCTATAGAGACATGAATCATCAGGGCAAATGTATTATGGAAGTGCTGAAAACTAATGTAAATTCTCACACTCAAAAACTGGAGAGGGAGGTTAGGGAATATAGCTATTTCAACAAAAATGAGAACTAAAATATTTGATATTTTCCTATGTATGTTCAGGGGAAAGTAAAGTAGCAAGAATTGGGAAGCTACTTCTGGAATTTTTAGAAAGATGCCATTGACAGGGAAAGCCTAGTATCCAGCCAAAATATTTCACTTCTGAAGACAAAAGAGTGCTCATGAAATAAGCTGAGTAGGTAGAAATATAGTGAGTGAAAATTCATAAAGTCTACAACCAAACAGTTAAGGACTGTTTTGCTTAAATTGTCTAGTAGGAGAAAATCAGGATGATAGACTTTTTATATCACCAGATTAAGACTATAAAATATTTGTTTGCTCTTTTCTGTAAAGATAGTGTGATGATTAATTTTATGTGTCAACACGACTGGGCCACAGGATACCCAGATATCTGATTAAACACTCTTTCTGGGTGTGTCTGTGAGAGTGTTTCTGGGAGAGATTAACGTCTGAATGGCTAAACTCAGTAAAGCAGAAGGCCCTCCCCAGTGTGGCCTCATCCACTTTGTTGAGGGCCTGAATAGAACGAAAAGGTGGGAAAAGGTTAAAGTCACCTTCTGCTTGTGTGTTTAGGCTAAGACTGTGATTTTCTCTCACTCCTGGTGCTCCTAATTGTCAGGTCTTCAGACTGGAATCCTGGGTTCTATACCATCTACCTCTCTGACTCTCAGGCCTTCGAAATGTACCACTGGCTTTCCTGGGACTCAGACTTGCAGACAGCAGATCATGGACCTTCTCAGCCATCATAATCATGTGAACCAACTCCATATAATAAATCTCTATTTTTATACAGCCACACCCAGATCACATTTCAGTCAACAATGAATTGCATATTTGATGATGGTCCATAAGATTATAATGGAGCTGAGTAATTTTTATCTTCTAGTGACCTTGTAGCCATCCTCACATGCAATGTAACACACTACCCACGTGTTTGTGGTGGTGATGCTGGGGTACCAAATCAACTGCACTGCCAGTCATATACAAAAATGGCATATACAATTACATTCAGTGTGCAATAATGATAAAAAGAGATTATGTTACTGGTTTATGTAGAGTTGACCCTTGAACACTTTAGGGATTAGGAGTGCCCCCCACCCCCTCACCCTCTGCACAGTCAAAAATCCATGTATGACTTTTTTTTTTGAGTTGGAGTCTCACTCTGTTGCCCATACTGGAGTACAGTGGCTGCTCCTGGCCACTGCAGCCTCGACCTGCTGGGCTCCGGCGATCCTTCCGCCTCAGCCTTCCAAGCAGCCAGAATTACAGGCATGCGTTACCACGCCCGGCCGATTTTTTGATTTATTGTAGAGATGAGGTCTCGCTGCCCAGGCGGGTCTCGAACCCGCGGGCTCAGGCAATCCACTCACCTCAGCCTCCCAAAGGTGCGGGATTACAGGCTGAGCCACCGAGCCTGGCTCCATGTATGACTTTTGACTTCCTAGAAATGTAGCTACTAATAGCCTTCTATTGACTGGAAACCTCACGAATAACATGAACAGTCGATTAACCCATATTTTGTTTATGTATTATATACTACATTCTTACAATAAAGTAAGATAGAAAGGAAAATGTTATTAAGAAAATAAGAAAGAGAAAATAGATTTACTATTCATGGAGTGAAGTAGGTCATCATAAATGTCCTTATCCTCATTGTTTGCACATTAAGTAAGCTGAGGAGGAGGAGGAGGAGGAGGAAGAAGAGAGGTTGGTCTTGCTGCCTCGGGCTGGTAGATGTAGAGATAATTCCCATATAAGTGAACCTGCTCAGTTGAAACCTGTGTTGTTCAAGGGTCAACTCTAGTTATCATACTATACTTTTTATTGTTGTTTTAGAAGGTATTCCTTCTACTCATAAAAAAAATTTAACTGTAAAATGGTGTCAGGCAGGTCTTTCAGGAAGTATTGCAGAAGAAAACATTGTCATCATAGGAGATGACAGCTCCATGCATGTTATTGTCCCTGAAGACCTTCCGCAGGACGAGCGGAGATAGAAGACAGTGATGTTGATGGCTTGACCCTGTGTAGACCTAGAATGATGTCTGTGTTTGTCTTCGCTTTTAACAAAAAAAAGTTTAAAAAGTAAAACTAAAATTAAAAGTTTTTAAAATAGAGAAAGCTTATAGAATAAGGGATATAAAGAAAGAAAATTTTTTGTGTGTGGCTGTACAATGTGTTTGTGTTTTCCACTAAGTGCTATCACAGAGTCAAAAAGTTTAAAAATTTAAAAAATTTCAAATGTAAAAAAGTCACAATAAGCTAAGTGTAATTTATTATTGAAGAAAAAATATTTGTTTAGAAATTTAGTGTAGTCTAAGTGTATGGTGTTTATAAAGTCCACAATAGTGTATAGTAATGTCCTAGACCTTCACATTCAATCACCACTCACTTACTGGCTCACCCAGAGCAACTTTCAGTGCTGCAAACTCCACTCAGGGTAAGTGACCTATACAGGTAAACAATTTTTTATCTTTTATACTATATACCTTTTCTATGTGCAGATATGTCTGGATATGCAAACATTTACCATTGTGTTATAATTATCTATGATATTCAGTACAGCAGCATGCTGTACAGACTTGTAACTTAAAAGCAATGGGTTACTCATATAGCCTAGGTGTATAGTAGGCTATATCATCCGTCTAGGTTTGTGTAAGTACACTACGATGTTTGCACCATGATAAAATCGCCTAACAATTCTCATTGTTAAGTAAAACACGACATATGTGTGTGTGTGTGTGTGTGTGTGTGTGTGTATGTGTGTGTATGTGTACAGTTGTCCCTTGGTGTCTGTGGGGGGATTGTTTTCAGGACCCTCAAAGCTGCCAAGATCAATGAATGCTCAAGTCTCATGTCAACACTGTGGAAAAGTCAGCCCTTCTTATTTTTGGGTTCCATATTCAAGAATTCAATCAACTGTAAGAGATCTGACAATTAAGTTCGTGAATGCATCCTAGAAAATGTGCTACATACCTCATTGCTGAATATCATTACAGTCACCTTTGAAGCATGCCCTTTAGGAAGCTATGAGTTTACTAGCTAGAAGCACCCTCACCGCCTTACAGACAGTGCTGTGTAAGCTGGTGCATTGTCGTGATATAAGAGCTCCGTCGGCACCATTTTTGCACACACCTTTCTCATGCCAAGATTTTTAGTTAAGATTTTCCTGTTTCCCTGTCAATGTTTATTGGTCTGCTATGATTCTCACAGTCTGCCAATGATTTTGGCACACAATTCAAAGAGTTTTTGCAATGTTTTCGTCAGATCTGCTTATGACTGGCAGTACTGACCTCCCATTATTAGCAACACTTTCTGTCCCCTCAGAAAAACATTTAATCCATTTGTACATGGCTGTTTTCTTCAGGCATTATCCTCACAAACTTGGACTAACATGTCCCTGATTTCACTTCCACTCTTGCCAAGTCTAACAAGAAATTTAAGATCTGTTCATTGCTCTAATTCAAACTCTTGACACTCTCACAACTACAGCTCTGATGGCCATTCCAGAAAAAGAGTTCCAAAATCGCTTTGATGGGTGGATTAGGCACTGACATTAGTCCATAGCTTCCCAAGGGGAGTACTTTGAAGGTAACCATAATAATGTTCAGCAATGAGATATATAGCTCTTCTTCCTAGGATGCGTTTGTGAACTTAATGGTCAGACTTCATATGTCCAATCTGAAGTTGGTTGAATCCATGGATGCAGAACCAAGGATAAGGAGGGCCAACTATGTGTGTGTGTGTGTGTGTGTGTGTGTGTGTATATATATATATATATATATATTTACATATACATATATATACATATGTATAGTATGTATATACACATATATATAAATATTTCTTTACTCTTAATTGTAAAGATAGCAGATAGATATTCAAATAAGGCAATATGTGGCCACCCTCCACTCAGTCACCCAAGCCAAAGACCCCATTGTTGATCCTCTTGCTAGCCACCTCTCACATCTGCTCATCAAGTTTTGCCTATTTTGTCTCTTAAATATTTTAAAGCGAATAATCACTTAATAGAAGGCACTCTCTGCTAGGCACTATTCTAAGCACTTTATGTAGATTCACTTATTTAGTCCTTACTGTAACCCTATGGTGTGGATACTCTTAGTTCTATCCTCTTTTATAAACGAAGGTCAGAGAGTTTAAGTAAATTGCTCCCAGTTGCATTGAAGAAAGCAGTAGAGTGACATTTTGAATCTGGACAGACTGGCTATAGTCAGCACGCTAGCCCTCATTTGGTTGCCTTTCCTCAGGCCACAGGCCCCTGATCAGTCAGGACTGGGACTTAGCTAGATGCCTGTCCCTCCTTCTGACAGGTCCTCCAGTAAGTCCCATCTCAAACATAACTCAGCTGACAGAGTGATCTGTTTAAATTGCCCATCCAATACCACTTTTCCATACCTAATATCCAACAGTGGCTTCCGATTCTAAACTTGTTTTTATTTTTGCTATTGCCAGAAATAGTCTGCTTGTTTGAATGCTTGTTGATTTTGGCCACAGAAACTTTTCTTTAAATACTTAGCAGGAAGCACAATATATAAAAGATGTAATTTGGTTGACTCAGACTGAAGATGGGGTGTGAGTAGCAACCTCTGACCATGTGACAGTCCGAAGGTTCAAGAAGGGGGTCTAATGAATCCCTAACTGGAGATTGAAAGCAGCATAAGAGGTACTTGAAAAAGCCAGGGCACTGGTCTCTGTGTCAGCGAGTCAGGTGAGAAGCAATTTTGGAGACCTAAGGGGGATAACAGACACAAGTGGTAGCTTAAAAGATGGCCGGCATCACCATCGCTCAGGATTTCTCTAATTTCCCTCCTTTCCCCTAGGCTTATTTACTTTCTCTAGACCATGGAACTTTCTTCCCTGTTTCATGATCCCCAGATTTTAATAGCTCCAGGACATGATTTTGACTGAGCATTTACCATATGGCCTTGAACTAGGCTGCACTGTGCACAGCTTTCCCCAAAAGTGCCTCTATCTGTTAGATTAGTGGTTCTCAAAGTGTGGTTTCCAGTCTCTTGGGGTCTTTGCGATCCATTCAGAAAATCCTCAAGATTGAAGTTATCTTTATAATAATACTAGGATCATAACTTGCTTTATTTTTTTACTGTGTATACATTTGTACTGACAGGTAAAATACCAGAGTCAGCGAATCAAGCACAGTTCACAAAAAAACATATTAGTAGTCCTTATGATCTTCATTGCTGCATAATTCATAGTTTAATTTTTTAAAACCAGGTTCCCTTGAGAATTTCCCTGATAAAAAAGCTATTTTTATTAAATGCTGACACTTGAATACACCACCTTTTAAAAATAGTTGGTGGGGAAAAATTCTGCTACCTAATTAAATGTGGTGGTTTTCATGAGAAAAAGCACTCATGTAATTGAGTTGTGAACTGAATGAAAGACAGAGAAAACATGCTTTTTAGACTTGGGTATTTGATTGATATTGTCTGCAAAATAAACAAAGTAAGGCTATCCATATAAGTAAAACAATTGACAGTGTTTGTTGCCAATGATACAATTCAAGCTTTCAATGAAAATCAGAATTTATCAGAATTTTGGAAAACTTCTGCTACTGTAAACTTAGCTTCCTGGTGACTTCCTGATGAAATCAGTGGCCATACTAGTGAATGTGAGTATTTGATATTGTGTTATGAAATGTGCCAACATTTGGAAGATCTGTGAAACTCAGTGAGCCCATATTTACCAAATGAGCAATGCTTGATGTTACAAATTCAGCCCTGGGTGAGAGATCCATTCAAAGAGCAAGACAGAACAATGAATATTATTGTGACAGAGTAGGAAAACAGCACTAATGGTTTTAGATACCATAGTGCAACTAATGACACTAAGAAATGACACTATAGTCGGGCTCGGTGGCTCAGCCTGTAATCCCAGCACTTTGGGAGGCCAAGGCGTGTGAACTGCCTGAGCAGTTTGAGACCAGCCTGGGCAACTTGGAGAGACCTCATCTCTACAATAAAATTTTTTTAAAAAGTATTAGCCGGGCATGGTAGTGCATGCCTGTATTTCTGGTTACTTGGAAGGCTGGGGTAGAAGGATCACCTGAGCCTAGTAGGTTGATGCTAGGGTGGCTGTGAGCATGCCATGGCACTCCAGCCTGGGCGACGGAGTGAGACTCCCACTCAAAAAAAAAAGAAATGACACTGTTGAGGTTTGGTATAGTATAAAAGA
Source organism: Carlito syrichta (assembly GCF_000164805.1). Classification (NCBI taxonomy): domain Eukaryota; kingdom Metazoa; phylum Chordata; class Mammalia; order Primates; family Tarsiidae; genus Carlito; species Carlito syrichta. The sequence goes on along the minus strand of NW_007249835.1, from coordinate 311,347 downwards.
AGAACTCTGCAATTATCTGAAGAGGCAATTAAAATAGCCCTCTCTTTTCTAACTATATGTTTGTGTAAGGTTAACTTTCTTCATGCACTTCAGGAAAAACTATTTACCCCAAGAGATTGAGTACAGAAGCAAATAGGAGAATAGAGTTGTTTTTTATCAAAGGGATTTGCAAAAGATAAACAATGCAACCCTTTTTACTAAGATTTTCATTTTACTAAGATTTGCATTTAAACAATGCAGCCCTTTTTACTAAGATTTTCAGAATAACTATATTATTTTTCATAAAATGTTACAGGTTGCTCCCATAAATGAACAAAAAGTTTTTATTTTAATTTCTAATATGGTAAATATTTATAGATATAACTACATTTTAAAAAGCTTATTGGGGTCTCCAATTCTTTAAGAGAATAAAGAGGTCCTCAGACTGAAAAGTTTGAAGACTGCTGCTATAGATAATTACATAATATCTGATGGCCACTCAGATTCAAGTTTTTTGAAGCTCTATAATTTGGCATTAAATTTTTACAAAATTAGCATTTACATACACGTATTTATTTCCCCTTAATGTCCAGGCATATTATACCCTGATTATGTTTTCCTAGTTAAGTTAGGCTATCAATATATTCAGAGAGTGACGTTTGGGGACCTTGGCACTCTCCTCTTTAACATTTTGTCTTCTTCCCAGTTCAGCCTTCTGTTATAGGAACGCCAAAAACATTTATTTTACTTTTTAATTTGTTCATGCATTTTACAAACATTCATTAAGCATTGTGTTAGGGCAGTAGGGATACAAAGCTGATGACTGCCCTCAAAGAACTTACAGTCTAGTAGATGACATAGAGAAGTAAATTAAAGATTATAAATGAAGTTTCTGCACTATGTTAAACATATGCACATAGTGTAATAAAAAAATTATAGAGAAGTAGGAAGGAGTATGGGAAGGAGCATCTAGAAAAGCTTCATAAGGACGAAAGGTCTTAACCGAATGTTTGAAGATGAGCCAGGTCCAGGTGAAAAAGTCAGGGAAGAACAATCTTGGCAGAAAAAAACAGAATGACTAAAGACATAGAGGTAAGAAATGGGAAGATGCAAGCAGTTCTTTGTTGCCGGTTCAAAAAGCATGAGGCTGGAGAGGAAAGATGAAGCAAAAAAAAGGAAGTAGAAACTAGAAAATGCAAGCCACGTTCAGGAGCTGGAGAGTAAACCTGCCAGGCAAGTGTGATTTAAGGGGCTCCACAAATCCCTGGTAAGGACTGAAGACTGTAGGTCTATGGACATGTTTGGTACAGCCAACTTGATGCTTCAGAATAGAATTTGTGTGCTCTCCTCCAATTTGTCATGGTCTTCAACATTCTCCACAGTCTTTCCTCTCCCTGATCCTTTGTCCTGTATGTCCCCCTTGGACATACACCCATGGGGTACCATGTCCTCTACTGAGGATGGGTGGGAGAATTTGTGTAGCTAGGATATTTTAGCTAAGGGGACCATTCGAAGCTGAGGTAGAAAGGGAATCCTGAGCCAGCTTGTGAAGGACCATTTGAAGTTTTTCATCTCCAGAGTTTAGGCTTTGTACCAACAACATTTAGACGCCATTAGAGGACTGTGGAAATGATATATTTTTGCCTTTGAAAGAAAATCATGATCAGTGTATACAGAACTGTTCAGGAGCCAGCAAGACTGGAGGTAGTGGGATTAGCTGGAATACATGATTAATTCAAGTGCGAAACAGTGTGGCTTGGACTGGAGTGTAGCAGAGGCTTTGAAGATCCCTTTGCTCATTTTTTGTCCAGCAAGTATTTACTGTGCACCACTGGGACCAGACAACAATCTAGGAAGTGGTGAGAGTTACAGAGGTAAATAATACAGGAAAAGTCCTTGAACAGATGGGGTTTACTTATTCATTAGGCAGTGGAGTGTTGACAAATGAATAGATAAGATGGAATAAATGACAAATGAGTAAATAGGAAGAGAAGAAAATATAAATAAGTAAATACGGATAATAAAAATAAGATAAATAATAAATAAAATAATAAATAAGAAGATAGACAAGAAGAAAACAAGAAGAAGATAAGAAGGTAAGAAGATACATTAACTTGGAAGGAGCAGCAAGTGGATTGTCAGCAGAGTTTCCAGAGCAGCCATGGAAGCCAGAGTTCAATGGAATGACATCTTTAGGGCACTAAAGGAAAACTCCCAAGCAGGAGGAATATCATATGAATAACTCTGTAGGGTCTTATGGTCCCATATGTGACGGTCCTGAGCCAAGCATGCCCGAATATGATTCAGAAATGTAAGGGACCTTCTTGTAACTTGAGGATCAAATGTTTGGAAAATTTTAAAAAATGTATAATACGTTGTTGCATAACAACTCATTTAAAAGAAAAGAAGGGACTACAGTAAAGTTATTGTGGGTTTACTTGTAAAATATTTGAAAATTTTTGATACCGATAAAGATTTATGAGAAGGAAGAAACACAGAATTGTTTTTTGAGTAAAGAAAAAGGAGGAGGAGGAGGCAGAAGCAGAGGAGAGGAAGAAACAAACCTACTTCCCAAAGTTAACAAAAAGTAGGAAGAGGCCAAGGACTACATGGAGGAGAAAATAATATTGTTTCTATGGTGAATTTTCTTTTATTTTCCCTATCAAACTATATAATCATACAGATATAAATGCTAATGGCATTTTTGAATTTGAACAAACCATTTCCTTTTTATGGGCGCTGATTTTTAATCCAACCTGGTCATTCTTCTACATGTACTGAGGTCTGAGTGTTCAGTTTAGAACACATGATTTTGTTCTCTCTCATAAGTGGGCACTAAACATTGGGTATAAGGAACAACAGACACTGCACAACACTAAAGGAGAGAGGGAGGGAGGTGGGATAAGGGACACAAAACCACCCGCTGGGTATCACCTCCACTCTGGAGGGTGGGAGGGAGGATTTGTGTAATAAAACCTCCCATGTACCCCACAATTCTAAAATTAAAATAAAATAGAACACACGCTTTAACTACTCAGACATATGTCATTTGTGACACATCTTGTCTGTAAAAGTGCTCATTATAGAATTAGGCAGTAAGAGGATGCAAAACAAAAAAGTACAGTGGTCCCTCAGGATCCATGGGAGACAGGTGCCAGGACACCACTCTCCCCACAGATACTAAAAAATCACAAATGCTCAATTTTCTCATATAAAATGGCATAGTAGCCGGGCTCGGTGGCTCAGCCTGTAATCCCGCGCCTTTGGGAGGCTGAGGTGAGTGGATTGCCTGAGCCTGAGGGTTCGAGACCCGCCTAGGCAGCGAGACCTCATCTCTACAATAAATCAAAAAATCAGCCGGGAGTGGTAGCGCATGCCTGTAATTCCCGCTACTCGGAAGGTTGAGGCGGAAGGATCGCCCAAGCCCAGCAGGTCGAGGCTGCGGTGGCCGGGAGTGGCCACTGCACTCCAGTCTGGGCGACAGAGTGAGACTCCAACTAAAAAAAAAAAAAGGCATAGTATTTGCATATAACCTAGGCACATCCTCCTATATACTTCAAATCCTTTCTAGATTATATATAATACCTAATTCAGTGTATGTGCTATATGAATAGTTTTTGTGTAATATTTAGGGGATAATGACAAGGAAAACAAGTCTGTTCACGTTTAGACCAGACACAACCATTCACTTTTTAAATCTCAATATTTTTGATCCGTGGTGGGTTGAATCTACAGATGCGAAACCCCTGGCTACTACGGGCTGACTTTATTAACCAAAAAGTGGAAACATATTCAGTTTTATGGGTGTTTAAATTGGCCTCCTCTCCTCCCTTCCAAAGATGCATCAGAATTCGTGAGCAATGTTAATATTTTCATTTCCTCGCCAACGGCCACAATTCTGAATAGAGGTTTTACAAAAACCCTGGGAAGGTTTCATCAGCAATGAAACTAACATCTAACCACATCATCAGTTTTGTGTAACACCTCTCTTTCCTGACAGTCGGGTGAGAGCAGTCCTGGGATGCTGCTTCTGGCCCTTTCCCCTTTGCTCTGCGCCGATTTCATTTTCTTCAAGTCAGAGTAGGTGTCTCCAGGCTCTCTGCTGCCACATTCAAAATCGGCCTCACTCAAAGCCCCGGTGAAGACGCAGAACCGGGATTCGGAAAGGTGGTTCCGGACTTTTCAGATTCTTCCTAAATACCTGGAACCGAGACAGAGGCTGAAGCCTAGGATCCCCGAGGATGTTCCGTGCTGGATTTGTGTGTGGGAGGGTGGGGATAGAGAGCGTCTTTGGAGACCATCAGATTGCTCGTAGGGAGGAAACTGAGGCTCTGGCCTGTGATCTGCCTGAGGAGTGTCCAGGAGGCCTCCCTTGTCCTTCACCGAAACAAGACTCATCTGCGACTTCCCCAGCCGGTCTCTTGGCCCTCCGGAAGGGCAACTTTGGATGCGCAAGCAGCCTGGCACCGCTGGAGGAGTAACCCGCAGCCTCCTCGGAGGGCCTGGATGGGGAGGAGGCCCTTCAGTGACAGAGCCAGGGAGGCAGGGCGGAAGGAAGGAAGGGGAGCCCAAGGGGGGAGTGGAAGAGTCGGCCCGGCCCGGGCTGATTGGCTCCCGCGGCCAGCCCTCCTGGCGCGCTTTATAAGAGTCGGGGCAGCCGGGCGCC
>NW_007249835.1:261651-306498 GCF_000164805.1 Carlito syrichta | reverse complement strand
TCCTCTACTTCAGAGCGCAGGTGAGTGGCCACCTCCCCGGGGGCGCGGTCAGGCTCTCCTTCCTCACTGGTAGGAAACTGAGCCTGGACTCCGAGCTCGGCCCCCTAGATGTTGCAAGTTCAGGAGGGTGAGTTCAAGAGGGGAAACTGACTCTAAGAGGGGGAGCGTCTGGCTGGGGACAGTCGGGCGCGGGGCTGCCGGGCGCGCTCGCCTCTCCGCGCACGTACCCCTGCCCGCCTCGCCTCCCAGGCAGAGGCTGGGGTTCAGTCTCATCTCCCGGTGTCCCGAAACGGCAGTGGCCACTCACCTCTTCAGAAGGGATTGCACCCCCACTCACACACACACACACACACACACACACACACACACACACACACACACACACACACTCCCCTTCATTTCTCACTTGAAGTTAAAAACCAACTTAGGCCCACCGAGGACAAACCCTGAGCGCCTTCTCGCGGGCATCGACCCTGGCCCTCCAGCCCGCCGTCGGGCGGATTTCGGTTCCCGCCCTGGCTGCTCTGCAGGTGTGCTCGGGGCCACCGTGCCGGAGGGGTGCGAAGAGCTGAAGGTCGCGGGGCCAGTGCCCTGGTCGTCGGATGGGCAGAATGACCGAGCGCGGCCAGAGGCCGGGGCTTGGGACAGAGCCCTGCTGCTGCTGCGCTGTCCTGTGGGGCTCCCCGCGCGGGCAGAGGAAGGACAGCCGGCCCCACGTGCCTCCCGGGGAGGTGGGTGGAGGGCGGAAGCCAGGTGTGCGCGGTGCCACAGCCTCGCTGCAACGTCGCGAAGAAAAAGCCCCAAAGGTTTTGCGCCACGGCGCGGAACTGCAGGGAGATAGTAGGAAGGAAGGGGTAATGTGTAATAGTATGCTTTCTGGTGGTTTGTGCTCTTGTGTTTTCTTGGAAATTGCAGTGCAGTTGGTTGGATTCATTCAAGTATTCTTGTCTGGTGCTGTGAACTCCTTCTCAGAGGAAGTGGGGGGCTGACTATGCACTTTTTTTTTATGGGAAAAGAAAGTTGGGTTTGGACTTCATTCGTTTTCAGATTCAAAGGTGACGACTAAACCATACTGGATGTCTCAAAACACGGCACTGCGTGGATTGTATGGGTTTTTGACATGTGCCAGCATCTTGGACGCCATGACTTTTAATCATAGCCTTTTTGCTAAGTATGGTTTGTATTTTCTAGGACTAGTATGATGATCTACTAAAACAAAAGTAGAAGATCTATAAGCAATATTTCAGAAAGTTTGCATTTTAAAAAACAATCTTTCCCCGTTGAGATAACTTCTTTCCTAAAGATAACTTTTGAGTGGTTTACTTACAACATAGATTACACAAGTCTTTATGAATGTGACTAAACATTTTTCTTTCATTGGAGTGTGTTGTAGTAAAAAATGAAGGGTTGATTCATTTTCCCATCTAGTATTTTGTTAACCCCTGTTTAATGCTTGTGCATGGAGTGCCTGCATAGTGCATGGTACCATTCGATGTTATGGAATATGAGTTATGAATCATGTACTCAACACACACTGTGTACATGGGGCCAGGAAAAGAGAGGCCTCCAAAGAGGGGAAAAGCAAACCTGTTATTCTTGGTCAAACAAAAGTGCAGTATTCAGAAAAGGGACCAAAGATGCAAGTGAGCTACACTTTTTCTCTTTTCTAACATGTTAGAAATGTGTCATTTTCATTGCAGTAATAGTGAAGTGTGTAGAAAGAGCAGAAGGGAAGGAAGGGGTTCTAGGAACCATGAGCAGCCAACTTGGCAGGAGCAATGGACATCAATGGGGTGGTCATATAGGAGAGACCTGTTGGGCTCTTGGCGTGGTGGTTCAGGAATTCTCATCAGGTGGGCTGAGGGGTCTGGCATTCTGATGATCAACTGTCATCATTTAGCGATCTTGATGTCAAAAGGATACCAAGCGAAACACCAAAACCTTTTTCCAATGTTGAACATGTGAGTTAGAAAGCCTAGCTAGAAAGTTTTCATCTGATGAATTTAATGCCATCAGACTTCTGGGTAGAGTTTTCCTAAAGACCACGAGAAGTGGGTTTCTCTAAGACTTATCTAAAAGAATGTTTTAGACATTACTCTGAACCTAATTTTGTACTGTGTTTTGAAAAGCTCATCTCTTTCAGTAAATAATATTAGGAGCAGTGTGCTCCCATGAATACACCACTAGATCTGGTTGTGTTTTACTGGATCTTGTGTCTACATTTGATAACTAAAGCAGTCAGAATCATTTTGAGATACATTCTAAAATAATTACAAATAAAATGCTATGATGTCTGGAATTTGTTTCAAAATAATCAGTCAGTGGGGAGGGTGGAGGTGTGGCAGTGGTTTCTTATAGATGATGCAGTAGAAGCTGGCTGCTGGGTGCATGGGGGTTCACTCTGCAGCTCTTTCCACTTTTACATGTGCTGGAACCCTTCTTTCAAGGGTCTAGCTAAGAGAATAGACTCAATGAGACTTGCCACTGAGTTAACATTTTCACTTACGTCGGCTCCTTCGGATTAGAACTTAGGACCAAATAAGAAATAGTAATTTTTAAAAAAATTTCCATTAAAGTTGTGGATCAACTGCTTGGGGTTTCTGAACACATTTCAATGAGAATGAAGTAATCTAGTATCAGGTAATATGTTTGCAGTTTATAGTTCAAAAAGTGATACAACTAGTTAATTGTATTATTTTGTTTATAAGTGGAGAAAGGAAGGTGTGGAAAACTTCAAGAAACAAGCAGATTAATTCAGCTTTGAAAGCATTTAGAAAAATGCCCAGGATAGTATAAAAATTACTGTGACCATTTACAAAAAATTTTCCCTTCTTAACTTGTGTTTGAATGATAAAAATGAATCAACCTCCTAATGTTTGCATATTGCCTGTGCCTAGATTTAAATATATATATATATATATATACACCAGATCCAATGTAGATTGGTTTTCCCCTCACCACCCTGCCAAAGAGAAAGCAGCGTGTGGCTTGTGCTGTATATTTACCACATAGTATTCATACTTTGGTTTACAAAGAAAAAAAAATACTTTCAAAAAGATGCTTGTAAAATTTGTGTGTGTGTGTGTGTAACATCCATCTAACCACATTCAAATCTTAGACTTTAGCTGTCAGATAGGCTTTTCAGAAAACTCGAAATCTTTTGCCCTTTTAACTTCTTTCCTCAGTCCTCCAATATGCACAAACCAATCTTCCTGACTGTAAGCGAGGATAGCACTTACCACTGAAAATCTGATTTGAAGTATGCAGGCTGCCTGTTTGAGAAAACAGATAATGAAGTAGCACAGATGTCAAGCATCCTGCCTCCTTTAACTCTACAAATCATTAAGTATCAATTGAGTCTAAGAAAAAAGAAGTTTGTTTTGTAGGCATTACGTCATCTGAAAAATGCATTTGAAGAGTTCATTTAAAGTCAGGTAGTCAAGATTTATTTAATGTTTTCAGACACGTATGGTTGCAATAAATTCACTAGTAACTCAGTTTACTGTGATTTTTCTGTTGAAGTTCTGAGTTCTATAGTTGAATTAAGCCATGCAGCCCATGAAGACAGGGACTGTCTGCTTTGCTCACTACTTTATTTGTTGCATCTAGCTCAGTGCCTGGCATGTTGAACTTACTGAAAAGGCTTTTCAAATGATTTGCAACACTACAAATATGTCCATTTCTAATTTTAATATGTAAATGACCTAATTAGTAGCTAAAATAGTATAATTTTTCAGTCATGCAAATCCTCCAACCAGACTGTTGTGTTCTGAGAAAGGGGTTGTTGTTGGGTAGGAGATCCATTTATTCAGTTACTCGATGAACATATGTTGAGTATCCAGCACCAGCCTGGCTCCCTGCTCTGCAGTTCCTTCTGTGTAGAGGCCACATCAGTGGGGGCCCTCATTACCAGTGGATATGGTTGGCCTTGTACCCAAACCTCTTTTCCTCCCTTTTCTCCTAGACTCCATTTTCAGAAAAAGAGAGCTGCAAAGACACTGGAATGAGAAATACATTTGTTTGTAGGTTAAAAATAAATTTCTAATGTGTGATCCTTAAGTTAAAAAAAAAAAGAGTATTGTAAAACCAATTATGAAATGCATTCCTGATTTCTTTTAGGAAAAACAGTTACTCGATGAGGTTTTTATCCATATTTGAGCTCTCATGTTGCCTTCCGAAACAGTGGTTCTCAATTGCATATTCCAAGCACTAGGAGAGAGATTCAGCAATTGCACCCTACCTTTGGGGACATTTAAGAAATTGGCTGGAGGGAGATGGGTGGAGGTGGGAAAGGGATCTATAATAGACATGAGCATTTTTTTTTTTGAGGTGGAGTCTCACTCCTTCACTCAGGCTGGGGTGCAGTGGCATGCACGCTCACGGCCACCCCAGCATTAACCTTCTGGGCTCCAGTAATTCTTCTGCCTCAGCCTTCTGAATAGCCGGAACTACAGATGTGTGCTATCACAACAGGCTATTTTTTATTTCATTGTAGAGACGAGGTCTCACCAAGTTGCCCGGGCTGGTCTCAAACCCTCAGGCTCAGGCAACCCACTCGCCTCGGCCTCCCAAAGTGCTGGGATTATAGGCTGAGCCACTGGGCCTGACCAACACGGGCATTTTTTAAGAGAAGGGGACAAAGTCTTTGCACTGTGCCTATTTGCATAGAATCATTAGCCATTCCCCCTCCCCCACATTATTTTACTGTTTATTAAAACAAGTTTTAGGAGGTATCCATTTTTAACTTGCAGTATTTTTATGTAAATTGATGTTACCTGCAAAAAAAGTTTTAAGCTCTTGTCCAAGGAAATTTGGAGTAATTTTAATAGCAGAAAATCTGTATTTGTATATTTGATGTTTTAAAGCATTACTTCTCAACTTTCATTTGTATACATATCACCTGGGATCTTGCTAAAATTCAGATTCTCAGGCAGTGTGCCAGGGCAGAGCTTGAGATTTGACATTTCTTTTTTTTTTTTTAAGTTGGAGTCTTACTCTGTTGCCCAGCCTGGAGTGAAGTGTAGCACTCACAGCCACCGTAACCTGGACTTGCTAGGCTCAGACGATCCGCCTCAGCTTTCCGAGTAACTGGAACTATAGGCGTGCATTACTACAGCCAGCTTATTTTTTTATTTATTGTAGAGACGAGGTCTCACCAAGTTGCCCAGGCTGAGCTCCGGCAACCCTCTCACCTCAGCCTCTCAAAGTGCTGGGATTACAGGCCTGAGCCATCACGCCTGGCGAGATTTGACATTTCTAACAAGCTCCCAGGGAGCCCATGATGCAGCTGATGAGACTGTCGCCTGAATATAGGGGACTGCTGCTTCTGTTAGACAGCTCTTAGCTTGTCAGCAGGGCTGGAGTTTAACCAGTTCTAGGGTCCCCTGGCATTTCCCCCCAGGGCCACAGTCTTCCTTTAGCTCAGCAGTTTTCTAGTGGTGAGCCAACTGAGGCCTTTGCATGATCCTTCCTGAGGTCTGAACCCAGTGACCCTTTGTATCAGTTGCTCAGCCTTTTCTGGTCTTGTGGGATACTTATTCGCATGAATGAGACTTAAAAGCAAAAAAGTATGTGATTTAAAGCTTTCCTTTCAGAAAAACTCACATATTCTGATTTGTACTAATTATTCTAAAGAAAATATGAAAAATAAATATGGATTGCAAACTGTTTTACTTCATTGTGGTGCCTCTCCCATGATAATCGTAGATAATCCTTTTATTCACAAGACTGGAATAATACAATTTTATTATTACTGGGTGCACATTTGCTTAAATGCTATCATTCATTTTGAGAATTTCAGATATAGATAGGTGTCTCTCTAGTTTATTTCTGATGGTTGGTTAGCAAACCGGTATATCTTCCTGATTACTTTCTAGAAGATAATTAAACCAGGGAAAGAAAGACTTGGTATTAATTTGAGCTGCACTTGAGTTATTATAAACTTATGTAGCTTTCATTTTTTTCATTGAGTTTGTGCCTAATAAGCAAATGCACATGAAGTACCTTGAATATTTGAAAAAGGACAAGTTAAACTATTATTATTAAAACAATTAATAGTTATCAGTGCTATCCTTTATTTGGGCCATTGAAGCCACTACAGAGGCTTGTCAGAGACCTGGAAAGAACAGGCAGACAGTCCAAACCTGTTCTAACCAGATTAGCTACTTACTTAAAGGGGGTCTGTTTTGGGTAGGATAATTCCTTACATGACAAGCATCTCAGTATCACCCCGGCACATGTCTATGTGACCTGCTCATGCAGCCTCTCCACCCCAGTGTGACACCAAATATCGCCCTCATACATTCCCAGACACTCCCTGACAGGTGCACCACTCCAATTGGGAAACACTGATGAGAGGGTCAACAAAAAGAGAAATAATGCTTCTGGCTTTAAGTTTTGTTTGGAGCTAGGAAACCAATTTCTCTTTCTTCAGCTGATTAAAATACACATTGATTAAGGGGAAAAGCCAGGTAAACGTGGTGGTTAAAGGTGATGCTAATTTGCCTGATTTGTGTAGGTTTGGTGCTTTGAATATTCAAGTGGACTTCATGATTCCTGCTAGCATATTGTGTATAAATTAAAGACAAAAAGCTTTCTCTACCTGCAATGCCACATATGATTTCTTGATGCTCCCACCCTCTATGAGGACTTTCATGTTGTCAGATAATTTTGAGAATTTCCCCCATGAATCACATGTGTATGCTTCTGTTGTTCTTTAAAAGCCACCACAAAGCTGGGTGTGGTGGCTCACGCCAGTAATCCCTCCAAGGTGGGAGGATTGCTTGAGCTTATTATGTGTTCAAGACCAACCTAGGCAACATAGCAAGACCTCGTCTTTGTGAAAAATAAAAAAATTAGCCAGGCATAGTGGCATGTGCCTGTGGTCCCAGCAACCTGAGAGGCTGAGGCAAGAGGATCACCCAAGCCCAGGAGGTCGAGGCTGCGGTAAACCGTGATTGTGCCACAGTGTTCCAGCCTGGGCAACAGAGTGAGACCTTATCTCAAAACAAACCAATGAAAAACAAAACAAACAAATAAACAAAAAGTCAGCAACAAAAGAACAAAAAGCCACCACGGAAGTAACTGTGCCTTGTACTGTGGGTGATAGTCAGCTGCTCCATCAAATGAATTAGAAGACAATGTTTTCACCAGCTTAAAGAGAATTGTATTAAATATTAATCATTAGGGACATAAAGAGTCCTGCAAGAATGAAATTTCTCTTCTTCAGTCATACTTTACCAAATAGAAAAGTGATTAATGAACAACCATTCTAATATCCTTACTTTTTTCCCTCTCAGATGGATCCTAATAGAATATCAGAAGATGGCACTCACTGCATTTACAGAATTTTGAGACTCCATGAAGATGCAGATTTGCAAGACACAACTCTGGAGAGTCAAGACACAAAATTAATACCTGATTCATGTAAGAAAATTAAACAGGCCTTTCAAGGAGCTGTGCGAAAGGTAAGTCCACACTGAGGTTGATAAGTCAAGGGTCCTTGCTGACTCTACCAATACTGAAAATTAAAACTGGCTAAGTGCTGTTGATTCTGTTGTTTTTATTTTAATCATTATTAAAGAGCTAAAGAGAATGTTTTAAGAGATTAGCAGAATTCTTTGGAAGTTGGTAGTGGCTGATTATGGTGACCAGAGATGTTCATGAAAATATTCTTTTCTTTTCTTTGTTTTTTCTTAAGAGGAGGGGTTTATATTCACACTTGGAAGAAAGACAAAGGTGGCTTGTGGTTAGTTCATGGGTCAGTTTGCTAGTTTGAGATCCCTGACCTAGAAACCATCCCTTCAGTTCACAGGACTTTCTGGTAGTTATTTCCTTTACATCTGGTTTTGTAATGGTAGACTCCCCTATTCCACATGTGCAGATGCAGGGCTCTGCTGACAAGCAATTGTAACTGGTCCTTTGTTGTTGTCTGTGGTGAGGAGGTAAGTAAGCAGAGGAGGAAATGATATGGTGGGTGAAATGGACATTCTGTGTCTGTGTTCTTGTCTTCTGGAAGAGCTGGGTGACAAGGAAGGAACAAGGGACAGAGAAGACCAGTGACTTCTCTTACACTGACAGCTCCAATTGAGAAACATTATAATAACTACCTGTTCTACTTTCCTGAACAAAGTTACCTGACAATTCTGCAGCCTTGCAATTATTTTACATACTGACTCTACTAAAAACTGGGTAGAACCCAAACAGTGACTGTAGTGCAAAACACCTGTGTGCATTGCTCACCTGCCTGCATCTGCCTATACATCCGACCTCGATTTTGCAACTTCCTGCAATATCGGGTCATTACAGAGTAAATCCTGAAGTTCTCAAAGCCCTTAAATCTAAATGTAATTTCAACTTTGTTTATGTTGAAAAAATTTGCATATGGTAATAGCATTTTTTTTAAAAAAGAGAATATGTGTGGGAGGTAGGGGTAAGGAGTTGGAGCTATTTTGCAAAACCAAGTAATAAAGGTAAATGTCTATAATATCCTTAAAGTTGAGATTTGCTACATTTTATCAAATTTAAGACACCACCAATTTTCAGCTAACTTTATTATTTCATGCATCACTAAGAAAGAAAAAAATGTTGACTAAAAGCTAGAAATGACCATCATGATTCTAGTTGCATCTTAATTTCAGAAATACTAATATAAAGAAATGTCTATCATAAGACCACTGAAGGGCATATTACTCTTTTATCCATAAGAAAGCATACTGCTTATGAAAATTACTTCTTCGTTATAATTAGTATGTAGGTGCTTAGCTTTATGCTGTAGATGTGTATTTTAAAATGTGTTTTTAAATTCAGTAATCTTTTAAATCTTACATTATAATTTCTGAGCTAAAGTAACCGCTAATGTGTTCATTTTCCTTGTTCTGTTTTACATTTCATTTCCTTAGTCTACTTTTTACCTCATTTATGAAGCGTATCTCTTAAATAGCTATTTACATGTACTAAGGGTAATCTATTAGTTCAAAACTGAATCTCTTATTAAGGTAATTCTGGCTAGGCAAATGATTTTGTCCTAATTTTCTGTTTAGATTGGCCCTTCTTCTTAAAATGAAGAGACAAACTTTTAATTTCAGTGGTGTTCTGGTTCTTAACAATGACCCTTTGAGTTTCTTAAGCAATAAGTATATGAGATCAGCCAAGATGATTTTTGAAAATATATAATGATTAGAACTTATACTGTTAACATTGATTTATGAGAATGCAAGAATGGTTCAATCCCAAAGGTCAAAGGATAAAAGCATATTATTATCTCACAGATTCTGAAAAGTGTCAAAATGTTTGCTTCTATTTCTGTTTAAAATTCGTTAGAAAATAGAACCATATGTCTATGGTAATATCACCCTGAATACACATGATCTCAGAAGCTAAGCAGGGTTGGGCTTGATTAGTACTTAGATGGGAAAATAGAACCATATGAATTATTGATGTTATTACAACTATCTCAAACTAAAAATTAACTGATGATGAAAAACAGCAGCATTTTTCTTAAAGTAAGGAACACAACAAAGATGTCCACTGTTCTCACTCTATTTCACATTGTTCTGAAGGTGCCAGCTAATATAATTGTGCAAAAGAAAGAAAGAAGAAAACAAATGGAGAGAAAAGAAGACAAAATTTGCACGTGATTTGATTATATCCGTAAGAAAATCAAAAGAAACCCAAAGCTATAAGCAAAATAAGTTAGTAAAAATTAATAAACAGTTATCACTAGCTGTCTGCATTTCAAACAATAATTGGAAAACATGAACAAAATTATTTCTAATTTTTTTTAAATACCCTAAAATTAAACTTAACAAAAAATGTACAAAGTTTATAGGAATAAAACTAGAAATGTCTACAGAGGCATTTAAAATAGGATTGGAAGATATAAGCATATAACTATGTAAAGTCATCATAAATTTTACAGTGTAACTTGGGTAAAGGATAGCAGACATATCCATGAAAGACAGCAAACAGCTTTGAGTAGAAGTTGTGTAACTCTGTGAGAATGTAAGTGTGTATATAATTTAATATAATATACAATTACTTTAAATGAACATAGTTTGAATTATTAAAAATGGCATAGGGATGATTTGCTTTTAAAAAGTCCTAGCCTTTCCTCATGTCCTAAGGGAGAGGGTACTTGGTGGCCAATTTTTGCTCGCTGGTGGTCAAGAATTGGTGTTGCTTCAGTGAACCTTTCTGCCACCTTCTGCTCCATCAGAAATTACCTGTTCCTTAGCCGGGCTCGGTGGCTCAGCTTGTAATCCCACACTTTGGGAGGCTGAGGTGAGTGAATTGCCTGAGCCCGCGGGTTCAAGACCTGCCTGGGCAACTTGGTGAGATCTCATCTCTACAATAAATGAAAAAATTAGCCGGGCGTGGTAGCGCGCGCCTGTAGTTCCAGCTACTTGGAAGGCTGAGATGGAAGGATCGCCAGAGCCCAGCAGGTCGAGGCTGCGGTGGCCGGGAGCAGCCACTGCACTCCAGTCTGGGCGACAGAGTGAGACTCTAACTCAAAAAAAAAGAAAAGAAAAGAAATTACCTGTTCATTGTCTCATTTCCTTTAAGATGTCTAAGTGACTGCTTAGAAAGAATGAAAATCCAGTTTGTACTTAAAGGTGTTCAGCAATAATGGCAATTTTCACTATTTTAGGAGCCTTTGGAGACATGATGCCTCATTCCAAATGAGTAACAGAAACAATGAGAGATTCAGTACCCAGCAAACCAGAAAAAGAAAGATTATGGAAAGGCAAGAATAATTAACTGCTATTATTGAAGGCACAAAGTCTTAATTATACTAATAGATTGTTATGACTTACAGGATGAGTAGAACTTTATTTCATTAATTTCACATTTGTTTTTGTTGTGCTATAAGAACTTCGCCTTTTTGCATGGGTGATACACAAGTAAATGTTTTTGAAGAATAAGGGGCTGTTATGTGTGTTTGGAGGTAGAAGATGCCATTTCTTCCCCCTAGACAAGATCTTCAGGAAGGAGACAAGCCTATCCATACCTTATCATTAGAGTCAACCAGTGTCCATTAAGTACACACACTGTGCTAGGCTCTTTGCCATATCTTTCCCTATACCCAAGGATTTACTCTTCTCTTACCCTAGTCAAATAGTGATTTACCAAATGTGTTATCCTTTGATGATGATTATTGGTTAATGTGACATTCTGCACATCTTGCCAAAATAATCAGATTTCTCATTTCTCTTGCCAATGCTGAAAATAGGATGGGTGCATTGGGCATTCATAAGTAGGTTTGTATCTCAGTTTTAGTTCTAATACAGATATTGAGTGAACCCGTAAAACAAAATTACATGTGTGGCTGCAATCGTTATTGAGAGATCAACCCATGCAGTGGTAACAGATACCAGTCACAAGCACAATATCACATTATATGTGTGCAAAAAGTGGTGTTTACCCAGCCTGTTTTTGGTCAGACATGTAATGCTGTTTTTTTCCCCTTTTTTGTTTGTGGCTGGGTTTTCTTGGCCTTTTTTACTCCCTTTAGCACAGAACTCTGAAAGCCTCTCAGTGATCCAACCCTACCAACCACAGTTTATAAAGTCTATCATAACAGTCTATGACAATAAAGAAAACACTAGTACAAATATGGTGTCTGATTTATAAAGCGATTCTTGTTTCTAGTTTTTGTAACCTCCTGGCCTCTGCCAGTTGGGGGTGGGGTAGGGAGGAAGTAGTGAGCTCAGGCTCTAATGATGACTACCCTGCATGGCAGGGAGGACTATTTGCCCTCAGACCTGATGGCCAGTCTCAGTGAAAAGCCATCTATTTATGCACTAACTATATATACATCCTGAGTATCCAGACTGTGCCTTCACTTGACTTTAGCGTGTGAGGTTGTTGATTTCACATTAGATACCTAATTATTTTGTGAAAAACTTCCTGAAATTTACTTGCAAAGGTGTTTGAAAGAAGGCACTGCAAGAGAGGTCAGTATACAAGCTGCACAAATCACGTTGTTCTCCAAAATGGGATGTTCAGTGCATACAGGATGACCCCTTAGGATGTGAGACAGAAACATGAGGCTTTATCTGTCTATTTATTTTTCAATATTAGTTTTAAAAGGAATATTTTTGTAATGTATATAATATATGAGTGATTTTATTTAATATTTAAAGAAATACATTTGTGCATTTGAGAGCATTACAAATTTTTCCCTGATAGAGCTGCACAGTCAGAAATAGTTAAAGATCCTGGCATGAAGCTACAAACTCCATTAGGACAAGGACTACAGCCATTTTGCACACATTTGAATATATCGTATTTAATTTAGTCTCAGGAATGAATGAATAAAAGAGTAATTAAGTGATCGATGACTTATTGAACTCTGCGAACTAATATTTTTGAATAAAAATGGGATATCAACCAACTCATCAAGCCATTTTGAATGCTATAAGCCTGGTTCTCATTTATCTGATGTCTTACCAGTATTACAGTTGATAACCATGAATATTTATAGCCTAAGGCAATGATGCTTCAGTGCACTAATAAAACAGGTTAATTTTTATTAGATATTATCTCAATTTAGTCACATTCCCTCAGGAATCCCAGCACTTTAGGAGGCCGGGACAGATGGATTGCCTGAGCCCATGGGTTCGAGACCAGCCGGCAACTTGGTTCTATTGCTTCTCTGTAGCCTGTCTGTCTGTTATGTAGCGGTAGGCTTATAATGTGAACTAAAAACACGAATCTGGCTCCTTATATAAGTTCAATTTTATAAAACTCTCTAATATCACTCCAGAATGTGAAAAGCTGATGATGACACTGCAACGACTTCCAATGTTTTCTTGTTGACATATTATTGACCAAGGATTTCCTGGAATGTAAGACTTGAAGCCTCTAAAGACCTTTTGGAAAATGGGGAGTAAGACTAAAGAGTCCTAATTATTAATCAATTCATTCTCACCTGGAATCTTTTTTTTATTCTCTGGGGGTTAGTACATATGTAGCATCATCTCTCGCAGTATTCATAATGTCATTGCACACTATCCCCTGATATTAAGAATAGTGTACCAAAGATTTGCAATGTTTTGATTCTCAGTGAAATAGTCACTATTATTTGCTGTAGTTTGAGGTGGTTAACAAAGAGACTCACAAAGAAGGTTTCTCTTTATCATATGATAATCTAGAGGTAAACTGCTCAGAGCTACTAGGGACACACCTCCATTCGCAACATGAACATTCCAACTCTGCGGCCCAGTTGGCTTCTCCATTTCTTATCACTTCTGACAGGGGAAGGGTAGATTCAAATTGAAGGTAATACCTGGGAATAGAGACATCATTTCTAGTAGCATCATAGTGTCTGGAAGTTATTCGTAAAACCACATCTTGCGGCAAGGGGTGCTAGATAATATAATCTCCAGCTGAGTGGCCATCTGGCCACAAAGCTTGAGGAAGGGTTTGGTTGCCTGTAACTAACAGGAGAAAAGTAGTGGACAAATACTAAAGGATAATAAGCAGACTTTGACATTCACTAAATACTATTTAGGTAGACAAGTGAACTCACTGTATAAGTAAGAGTGAACTCTAAAGAATGCACAAGTCTCTAAAAAATGTAATGGTCAAGATTGTGTTTAAAAGGTTAAAAGACTTTAGGATTATTTAGATTGCAAAAGAGTAAGAACTTTACAAGTAGATTGAACAACATTCATCTTTTTGAGGAAGTTTCAAAGATCTGTTTAAAGATAGGCATCTGCGATTGTTGAATAAACCTTGATTGTCACTTGCACAGTTTTTGCTAAGTTTCATACAGAAAGAACATTAACTTAAAATCAGAAAGTTCATCAGATTAAGTGATTGTGTTTTCTCCACATGTAAAGTTGATCCGTTAGAATACCAATTTCCATTATTATAAGAAGCCTTCCCATTTTTAAACTGAAGCAAATAAGAAATCAGTTAAAATTTAAATATATCGTAACTGCTTGTACAATTGTAATCATTGAAGTTGTTTTATGTCATTATTTCTCACCTGCTTTTTAGTTACGAAAAGTTAGGGGGAAAGAATTAAGTCCCATTCATTGTCTCTTTGCCTTTGTATACAAAATTATGTGTCCCAAGAAAGTTTCTCATAAACCCACAAGGAAACTTGGGTTTTGGGGCACTGATGTTCCCAAATCAAGATGTTAGTCATGTAGTGGTTTTCCAATAGGATTTCATCTCTGTTTGCCATAACAGTTTTGGAAACTGCAATCCAACCCCAATCATATTTAGCATTTATAAAAACTGTCTTTATGGGAAAGCTGAAGTAACACCCACAGAGTTTCCTACAAAACCAAGACCATCTACTGCCTTTTGCCTAAGAATCATCCCCTGGCTGTGTACAACATTAGGGAAGACCCAGGGAGGAAAGTAAGAGATAGGAGGGTTTGCGAGAGGGAGATAATGAGTGACATTTTCAGGGATGGGCTTATCTTTGTGCTACAAGTACCCCAGAGTAGAAGAAAAAATATTCTGGGTTGACATCTTTAAAGAAACAAAGCAGGAAGGACTTGCCTGAAAGAGGAGTGTTCATTATGTGGTCAAGAATCTTGGGCTAAGATTCCAGAAGTAGACACAACTGAGGGTCCTTGGTCAGAGAGCATTCAGAGGATATGAAATTAACGGACAGACTGGATTATTCTACCAGCAGTGGTTTATCCTAGGAGAGGTGCAGCCTGTGTAACTGGAGAGAAGTGTGTACCTTAGAGCAGTGTTTCCAAATCTGCTTAAGACTCAGTCAAGGCCCGTGTTTGAAAAAAAAAAGTCTCCCAGATCCATCACTAATTTGCTAGTTCAGAGGTGGACACTGTGACTTCTTCAAAGCTTCCTAAGAAGAGATGAGAATCACTGGTGAACAGGAAAGTCATTTGTGAGTGAAGTGGCTATATATGAGAAGGAGGTTCTAGCCTGTATGATGTGGAAAAGGTGAGTCTTGGAATTGTAGAGAGCTGTCTGTATCTGAGATGACAAGACAGCATACGTTTGCTTGAGCTTTTTGAAATTCAAGGTCTGGGAGAGCTGCACCCATTCTCATTGAGCTTTCTCATCACTAGGGTGCAACCCAAGTTCTCAAATCTTGCTTTTCAAGAACATTAGGTGGTGTTGGTGATAGTCATGAGAGTGGTGGTGGCGGTGGTGGTGGTAATAGTATAAAAAGTATAATCATAAACCCTAAGGCACATATTCATCAGAGTTTCAGTGAACTCAGAATTCTCCTCTGTACCTGTAGCTGCTTTTCATTTGATCTAGTCTTTCATGGTGAACAACACCATCGTTTTCACCATCCCAAACCAGAAGCCAGAACACAGTCTTATACTTTTACACACCAATGCTTCATCTCACCCCCATCCTGTGAATTCTATCTCTTTACAAAATCTCCTAATATTTCTCTCTCCTCTGTTCCCTATAGTGGTCACGTTAACACAGGCCATCATCAGCTTTGCCTGGGTCCTTGCAACTGGCCACCCCACCCAAGGTCGCGCTGCCTCCAGTCCATCCTTTCCAGAGGATGTGTGATTTATGTGATGTGTGATAGATGTGTGATGTCTAAAGTGCACATTTGGACATGTCACTTACTTTCCTGCTTAAAATTCCTTCGGTGGATCCCTGCAGTAATCAGGATAAAATCTGAGCTGCCGAGCATTTAACATGAAGTCCTCTGTATTCTGGAAGACTTCGTTCCAGCCCCTGCCTCTCCAGGCTCATTACCTTAAATGCTCCATGCCATCACCTCCACTTTAAGATGGACTCAATGACCCCACCACACTAGAGTGCTGAACTTCCCTAACCTGCCTCTATACCCTTTGACCTCTCCACCTCTCTGCTGTGATCAGTTAGCATAGCGAGGGCAAAGAGGATGCCTGTGCTGGGTACATAGTACCTTTAGCAACTCACAGGATACCTGACCCAAGCAGTCATGAATAAACTTTGTTGAGTGGATGGTTGAGTGAATTATAAGTGCACAGTTCTTTATATGCCATTCCAGGCCCTTCTTTGGGTAGTTGGTTTTCTGTCTTTCAAAATTCAACTCAGGCACTACTTCCTGAGGGAGGCCCCCACTGATGTCTGCCTGCCTGTGGGGTTACGAGTTCCTCCTGATACACCCAGGGCTTCCTGTTATAACACTAAGCAAATGGGCCTGGGGTTGGGCTGCCTCTCTCGAACATGAACTTTCCAAGGACAGAGACTGTGTGATGTTTCCTTTCTATGTTTCTGTCCTCAGTGACAGGCATATAATTGGGGAAGGGAGGAAGGTAGCCCCTCACCATCCCCAGTGAGGAGGGGTAATGTGAAGTGGACAAGAGGTCCGTCCATTAAGCTTATTTAAAGAACAAGTTTGGTTGGGCGTGGTGGCTCCCTCCTATAATCCCAGCACTTTTGGAGGCCGAGGCAGGAAGATTGCTTGAACTCAAAATTTTGAGACCAGCCTGGGCAGTATAGCAAGACCTCATTTCTACAAAAAGATTTTTAAAAATTAGCTGGGTGTGATGGCACATGCTACACAGGAGGCTGAGACAGAAGGATCGCCTGAAACCCAGTTGGTTGAGGTTGTGGTGAGCCATTATGCCACTGAACTCCAGCCTGGGCAACAAAAATACTGACTCAGAAAAAAAAAGAAGGAATGAGTTTAATGAATAACTGAGTGATTGATGCCCATCTCAGCTCTTGCTGTCTTCAGGTGGTGATGGTTGTGGTAGTGATTGTGATGGAGGTGGTAATTGTGATTGTTCAGTATTGCCAGAGCTGGCCATGTTATAAACTCATAAGATACTTAGAGGGCAGGTCACTCACAAGCATGGTGTTTCCCTGCTCCTTTGAGAACGGGCTTCTTCTCTCTTTGGAGCATGAACCCCTTAGGGACTTTGGGAATGGGGCCTTTTTTCACTGGCATCCTGGACCCTCCCCCTCCTGGCCTCATTTGTCCACAGTGGCTGGTCTTGTACCTCTATTTCCCTTTGAGTCTCGTTCTTAGCAGTGAGAAATACTTGAGGGAGAGCCTGTGAGAAAAAGCCTTTTCCAGAGGAGATGAGGCCTCATCAGTGTAGAAAGCACTGCCAGTGTAAGGTGGCATTATTTGCAAGTGGCAGGGAAAGCAGAGACATGGTAAATAGCACAGTTAGCCAACAATGCCACACTGTGATGACTCCGCCGAAATCTTAGATGGAACTTTTTAAATGGGTAGCATAGTGTAAGATGTTTTAAAATTGGGCTTTTTATAAAGACTAATCTTGCTGTCATAAGGTTACTTTATGAAAACCCAAGGAGACCTTTAACTGTGGCAGAAGCTTCCTCATTTAAACCATGAAGGTTAAACAATAAAAACGAATTTTCTAGTCAGGCTCGGTGGCTCAGCCTATAATCCCGCGCCTTTGGGAGACTGAGGTGAGTGGATTGTCTGAGCCCGCGGGTTCCAGACCCACCTGGGCAGTAAGACCTCATATCTATAATAAATCAAAAATTAGCCGGGTATGGTAGCGCGTGCCTGTAGTTTCGGCTACTTGGAAGACTGAGGCGGAAGGATCGCCGGAGCCCAGCAGGTCGAGGCTGCGGTGGTTGAGAGCGGCCACTGCACTCCAGTCTGGGTGACAGAGTGAGACTCCAACTCAAACAAAACAAAACTAATTTTCTATTCCCAGCACACCCATCACACTGCCAGGAACAGTTCCACTGCTATATGAAAAGAAGAAGGTGGGTACATGAGCTGTTAGCAGAGATGTGTCTCTTCCAATCAGCAAACTTCTTTTGGAAGAAATGATTTGCCAGTGACTGTTTCTGAGGTGGGGGAGGAAGCCAACCCACATCTTGGAAAAGCTCTTCTCTGAGGATTTTCATAGATGGGCATGGGGTGGTGGCAGCTGATTCAGGTAGGAGGTAGAGAAGTTTGGAGGGTTAAGAATGGGGTGCTGGGGTGTGTGGAATTCATGCTGAAGAAGACTTTGGCTATGGAAGAATTTGTTTAGGCAGTAGTTTTACATTAAAAAACAACATCAGGCTGGACGCAGTGGCTCATGCCTGTAGTCTCAGCACTTTGGGAGGCTGAAGCAAGAGAATCGCTTGAGTCTGGGAGTTTGAGATCAGCCTGGGAAACGTAGTGAGACCTTGTCTCTACAAAACATAACAAAAATTAGCCAGGGTGGTGGTGTGTTCCTGTAGTCCCAACTATTTGGGAAACTGAGGAGGAACAATCGTCTGAGCCCAGAATTTTGAGGCTGTGGTGAGCCACGATCGTGCCACTGCTCCCCAGCCTGGACGACAGAGACAAACCCCGACTCAAACAAAAGAATAGAAAACAAAACCAGTATCAGGATCAAAATGTGAAGCTACCTTCAGGATTAGTGGCATCTATGCCCTGTCTCACCTCTCGTCTGCTTGCTGGACCACTGAACCCTCCCAACATATGTTGCCCCCCCCCATCGAAGATGGTGACAAGCTGCCCTCCCCACTACCTTGTGTTCCGTACTCTCCTCTTCTCTCCTGGTGCCTCGCAGGGCTCTGCTCTAAGGAACCAAGGCTGAGAAGGACAGGTTCCTCTGTGATCTTTAATTTAGAGCATGTGTTTATGCAACAGAGCTCCCATGGATCCCACTCTCAAAGTCATTTGCTTTGGGGTATTTGTGAGCTGTCACCATTGACTATTTGTAAGTAACTGGGGTCGCCAGCTCCATCCAGGTGCATATGCAGTGTTCCCTCAGATCCTGGGGATGAGAAAGTCCATGTGAGCTTGAGGGGAGGCAGGAAAAGCAAGAAACCAGCCCACCTTCCCCCTCCTTACTGCTGCAAAACACCTGGTGGCTGCTCCTTCTGTGCCTTGTAAGCTAAGAATGCCTGGAGATACAAGCTTTGCAGTTAAAGGTGAGATGTCGGTGAAATGCTGAGGGAGCAGCATGTTCAGAAGAGGGAGAGGGCCAGGTTCTTGCAGTGTTCACGTGGCAGGAAGTGTGGTGTGCCAGAGTGTCCTTAGGGGCTGGGGACTGGGGGTGCAGGGGAGAAATAGCAGGAAAGCCTGGATTGGTACCCAGGCTCAATGAAAAACTGTTTTTCTACATTCTGCTAGCACTTCTGAGAGCAAGGTATGAGGTTTTCGCTCACATTAAGCAGTTCTCCAATTCTTTGGACACTAACTGGGTGTTCTGCGATTCAGCTACGACACTAATTACACAGTTAGGGTAGAATCGGCAGCCTAAGGGCTCGGTCCCACAAGACCCTCTTGGGATGCCGGCCGCAAGTCTTGGATTGTTACCTGCACTTCTGACCAATTGGCTACAAATCTGGAATTCCCAGGACACCCCTCCTCAAGTTCGATAACATTTTTTAATTGTGCACAGAACTCAGGAAAGCACTTTATTTGCTATTACCAGTTTATTATAAAGGATATAACTTGGGAACAGCCACATGGAGGAGATGCATAGAGCAAGATGTGGAGATGGGGAAGTTCCTGGAGCTTCTGTGGCTCTGAGGACATATTGCCCTCCCGTGGCCTTGATGTGTTCATTGTCTGAATCTCATTGTTTAGGGTTTTTATGGAAGCTCCATTACATAGACATGGTTGATTCAATCATTGGTCATCACTAAAGTCTCCCACCCCTTCCCCTCCCAGGAGATAGAGGTGATAGGGGAAGGGTGGTGATTGCAGAAAGTTCTGATCCTTCAGTCACGTGATTGATTCCTGTGGCAACCAGCCCCTTTCTTCAAGAGTCACCTAGTAAAGGTAAAGTTGGGAGGAGCTTATTATGAATAAGAAAGGATGCTTCTATCATGCCTCTCAATAAGAAAATTCCAAGCATTTTGGGAGCTCCATGCCAGAAACCTGGGAGGAACACCCACGATATTTTTTATCATGTCACAATATCACACAGGCCCAGCCATACAGGGGTTTAGAAGCCCTGGTAAGGAACGGAGCTCATTTTGAAGTCTGTGAGCAATCCCAGAGGGCTTTAAGAAGCGAAGCAACATGCTCCTACCTGTATTGAGGATGCATACCCTGGCAGCAGTAGGTCCCCCTGAGAGGAGGGCAGGAGACAGGGAGAGGTGGTTGGAAGCCATTATTGTAATCCCAGTGAAAAATGATGAGGAAGGTAGTGGTTCCCTGGGCTGGAGAGGAGGGGGTGGATTTCCAAGCTGTTCACAAGGCGGAAGTCTGCAGGACTTCTCTGCGAGAATTGGAAACTGGCTATTCATTTTCAGAAATAACCTGTGTGTGGCATTCATGTGTTAACTTGGCTGATGAATGCACTATTCTTGTAACTAGGTTGGAGAAGAATTACATGAAGGGTATCATTAAGATGTTAAAATGAATGCATTACATATGTTAACAAGTGTATGAAACCTGTATTATATCTGGCAAACGGGGTGTTAAATCCTTGTTCAACCAGCCAGATGTCTCTGCAGCTGCTGCTGGTATTGCCGAGGGAGGCTGCCACCTGAGACCCCAGTATGAGCTGGTGCCAGTGATTTCCAAAGCATCTGGTTGCACAAATTCCCTCTCCTATGCTGTGATTGACAGGTAACACATGGATCACACGTATTCCCATCACAGTGCACAGGTGGGGATTTTCAGTTTGATAAGCCCAAATTCCAGCAACTTGACCTTTTCGAGATGCCTTTGCAGCTGAGTGTGTACTTAGTTGGAGCTTAAATCTGTTTATATTATTTTGTAAGATGAAAAAACAGTGCACTCAAACAAACTTAAGACCAATGTAATAACATTCATTCCTGAATTGGAATGTTATCAAAGTCTTGTTTGGGGCAGTTATTCAGCTGAGTTTGCAAAGGGGAACTGAATATTTGCTGTAAATGTTTAAGTTACCTGGAGCAGAATTTCCATAAGGAGTTGAAAGTACCCATGAGATTGTATTTATTCTATACAGTACGGCCTCAGCTTATCAAGATTGAACCAGCTTTGATATGTATCCCTCCTCCCAGTGTTTGGCAAAAGATCTAAACATTTGAACAAATGTACAATTAACTGAAGGGAGCTTGGTCCCAACAGACAGGAGGCAAGGTCTGCACTCTCGAAGTTTCCGCATCATGCTCCTGGGAATTTGCACTTCTTGGAGGCTGAGTTCAGGAGAAGTTGAAGAGAGGCAATCCTAGAGACCACAGTTACACAATCACGTTGATCTTTTGAGTACTTTGTTTCCTGGAGGAGAAATTGTGTAATCTCAACATTTTTCGATGAGTTAAATAAAAGTTGAGATTTTAAAAAATCATATTGGTTGTTTTCCTGTCTGTTCAAATGTACCCTGACAGCGAAGATGAAAAGTTAATGTAGTCCAAAAAGAAAAATACCACATGAGAAGATTAAAAAAATATATTGTGAAATGTCTTCATCTCTATTGTTTTTAGACCTTGGGGTTTGAAGTCTGCAAAGGCTGGCAGCGGTGGTGTCTCAGGCCTGTCAATGTCAGACAGTGGCCGCTAGGTGGCAGTATGTCAGAGGGTTTCTTTCATCCTTGAATAGGCAAAGATTTTTTTTTTCCTTTTTCTGTATCAGTAGTTGGGTTTCCTTTTTCTGGTCTTGTTTTGAAGGGTTAAATGAAGCTATATCATAATTTAGGCCCAAATTATGCTTATCTAAAAATGCGCAAATTAACTGAAAGTCCTTCTTCTTTCAGTGTGACCGTAAAGAGGTTTATTCAATCACATGAATATTCTTAGTAACTGATTGTAGGTACTGATCCTAGTTGTCATGGGCAGGAAACCAAGGGGCAATTCTCTTTGCCCTTTGCGTGTAACAGATGATGAATATGCTGTATTCTGAAAAGGCAGATCACAGATTCTGGGGAGCAGACGTTCTCTTCAGGATTGTTCCACAGTGGCTCTTAGCCAAGATGACTCAGGGAGTGCCCTTTGGCAGGCTTCCTCAACCTGGTACCTGTTTCTGGTTTCTGCCCTAGGCTGTGTGCTGGGAGGTGTGTCAAAGCTACCTGTATACAAATCTGTGGGCATTCAGTTAGTGTAGGTAAGTAACTTGATTGCATTGGATGTTTCTTCAGGAGTTAACCAACTGACTTTTATTAATTTACAGCTGACTTAAAGTAAGATAAAATACATATAATTTTTTTTAAAAGGTCTCTTTTATCTGAATAATTTGTTTGGAAGAAAAGAGTTAGGATGTTCTTTTGTAGTGTTTTCCCAAAATTAGATTATCAGAACTTTCTGAATTCAAAGAAACCAGAAATAATGTTTGAATGATAAGATTCAGGAATAAAGAACTCTAGACATTTTTAAATGCTCTAATTAATCTGTTAGATGTAGAGGCCTAATGTGGATGTACAAAGCTTAGAAAATAAACGAAATTGTCAGTTGAGGTAAAGTTTGAGTTCTTCTTCAGAAAGGTTTCTATAATCCTGAAAATGAAAAATAATATACTAGAGGACATTCAAGAAAGATAGGTGCTTGGGATGCATATAGCACTGTATCTGATCTTTGCGAAATGGCAAAACAGAGTGATTCCTGCTTCACAGAGTATTCTTGATAGGGTTGTATTGAGAGACGCAATGCTCCTTGTCCACAGGGCCTGCAGGCCTTAGTTATGGGGTCCACCAGCCATGCTCTGAACATGGCCTGGCCAGTTCTGAGCCAGTTGTTTTCTGAAGTCCCTGGGAATTCTGAGATCCTATTTCCTGGTGCCTAGGTTCCTTCCTGGAAGACCCCCAATCCTCAACAGCCAGATGCTCGGTCAAGGTGAACCTCCTTTTCAGAGTTACTACTTGAGGGAGGAAATCAGGCTCTAAGGATTAACGGGTGGGCCGCTGGTATTCTCTCTTAGCTTTCAGTAGTATATTTGATGACCATGCCTTGTAAGGGGTATGCATGTGTAGCTCTAGAAGGCAGAAGGAAGTCTCCCCAGCTTTACTAGATGTTCCTCATTCTCTCTGCCTCCATTTCTCAGTCTGAAAAATCGACTTCTGATTCCAATATAAATCAAATCCAATACAAATCAAGAGAAATACTTTGTGACTACAAATTTAAATGATTACTTTTAATTTTCAGTGTGTGGAATATATATGCAAGTTGTGAGAATGTGATAAACCTTTGACTAAATAGAGATGTCATCAAACTATTCAGGAGAACACTTAATTAGTAATAATACTTCTCAGCTGTGCTGGTGGCTCAGCCTGTAATCCCAGCACTTTGAGAGTGGGTTGCCTGAGCCCGCGGGCTCAAGACCAACCTGGGCAACTTGGCGAGACCTCGTCTCTACAATAAAATTAAAAAAGAAAAAAAGAAAAAAGAAAAAAGAAAAATAATTAGCTGGGCATGGTAGAGTGCACCTGTTGTTCCGGCTACTTGGAAGGCTTAGGTGGAAGGATCACTGGAGCCCAGCAGGTTGATGCTGGAGTGGCCACGAGAGTGCCACTGCACCCCAGCCTGGATGACGGAATGAGACTCCAACTCCAAAAAACTTAAAATTAAAATTAAAAATAAAAAAGTAACACTACTTCTCAATGCCTGTTATATACTAGAACCACCTGGAAACATCTTTAGGAAACTGCTAAATCAATGTCAGACTAATTGGGGTTGGGGCCAGAGTGGAGGTATCTTCAAAGCTTCCTCAGTGACTCTAATGTGCATCCAGGTTTCCTACTGAAATTCACCACGTTCTGCCTACAGAAGTTTACATATAGTCTGATAAAAGGAAAAAAAAAACAAAACAAAACACCTGAGACCAATTATATTTATTAATTGAGCAAAGAAGAATTCATGAATCAGGCAGTCTCCCAAACCAGAGCAGACTCAGACACCAGCGAAGCCACGTGGTGAAGGAAGATTCATGGTCAGAAAAAGGAAAGAGACAGAAAACAGAAGTGAGGATAGAAATAGCAGATTAGTTATAGTTCAGCGCTTGTCTTATTTGAACCTGGTTTGAATAGCTGGCTGCCTTTGACCGAAACTTGATGACTGGCACAAGAGTAGGTTACAGTGTGTTTACACATCCACCGGGCTCACCACGTGAAAGATTACGGAGAAACCTCTAGGTCAAACCCAAGAAACTTTGGACTAACCTTAATTTAATAAATCTCAAGGCCTGAAGACACCCTAAAAGTATAATCTTAGAAGAATGTTTATGATCAATATCCATGCACATAACTTACAGTAATCTTAGAGCTCAAAAAACTGGGGTGGAGATACAGATGTTAGGAATACTTTTTTTGTAATCTGACACTGTAGACACATCATGCAGTCTTTTTTTCACATCAAAACTTTCCATAGGGTTTTTGAGAGGAATTGCAATTTTTGGATACCCAACACATAGAACATGAGAGCAGCATTACTTCATGGGTCCCTAGGTAAAGTTTTCATTCATTCTGGGTCATGAAGCCTTTTCTGTTTTGTCTCTCCTCCTCCTCCTCCTCTTCCTTCTTCCTCTTCTCCTTCTCCTCTTTCTCCTCCTCTTCCTTCTTCTTTTTTCTTTCCTCTTTTTCTTTGGGTTGGGGTTAGGGAAATGGTAAGGTTGGATTGGTTTTAGGGCTTGGGGTTAGGGTTAGGGGCTAGGTTTTAAGGTTTTAGGGTTGGGCTTGGAATTGTAAAGATATGATTAATGTTAGGGTTTTAGGTGTAAGGTTTAGGGTTAGGTAATTTGTATTAGGCTAAGGCTTTTTAAATTTTTTTGTAATTTTAGCAGAAATTGGCAGAGCTTTTTTGAGGTGCTGGTCTTTGAAAATGGATTTGTAGCAGCTCTGACCTAGAAGTTACTGATTAAAAAATGGGCAAGAAAAGTTCATTCCTAGGTGGAAGAGAACAACCTTTCCCAGACCACTGAATCAGTGGCTTGAGTCTGCTGCTGCTTTGCCTTGTGTCTCAAGTTTCCAGAAAATCTCCAATCTGTGCATCTGTGAATTTTTTATGATGTGAAAGGAACTGTCCTTTTCAAATGAGACCTCAGGCCAGCAGCACCAGCTCACCTGTTAGAAATGTAAATTCTCAGGCTCCACCCCATATCTACTGGGTCAGAGCCTCACACCCATCTGGAGTTGATATTGCATGCATGCTCAAGTTAGAGAACCACCGAGCTAGGACAAAGTTTGTTTTTCTCCATAATAAGTGTATTTGTATAGAAAATCACGAAACAGGCATTTGTAGGTATGTGCCTAGTTTTGTGCTGAGTTCTGCTTCCTTCTCCCCTCCTCCCTCTCAACTCTTGGTGGTGAGGCAGCTCAGAGCTAGAGGGAAAATGAGGGGTAGCATTAAATCTTGGAATGACTCTGTCACCAGGGTTCCTCTTCCAGTCTTTAAGAGCCAGTAATCAGGTAAAGTTACATCATGTATATATAGTGTATAAGTAGCCAGAACTACATGAAAGGCTGAGGCAGAAGGATCGCTGGAGCCCAGCAGGTCAGCACTGGGGTGGCCGTAAGCGTGCCACTGCACTCCAGCCTGGGCAACAGAGTGAGACTCCAACTAAAAAAAAAAAGATGTACACAATGTGTAAAGATACACTATATACATATGCATCTCCGTTGTGAATGTGAGGAAGACAAAACCAGGCAATTCCAGAAATCAGGCACTATAGAGAATCGGAAGATCTTGAGAGAGACTTGGGAGACCAGAGGTCAGCAGGAGTGGGGAGGAGATGAGGCCTCATGAGGGCTACTTGCCTAGAATATTCTCCCTGCAGACAGTGCCCCAGCTGTGCAGCACAGAGCCTTGGGTCTAGGCAAGGACAGAAGGTGGCCTCAATGAACTCTGAAGGTTTCTTTCTAATAGTCAGTCATACTGTGACTTTAGGACTTTAGAAAAGGTAACAGAAGACAGCTGTGCTGTCTCCTTCAAGGGCTATTAAAAATAGTATAGATGTTCATCTCTCTTGGAAGTCCTGAAGGCAGAGAGAATGGATGTTATCTCCAGAACTCTTCCTCTTCCAACTGATAACAGTTGAAGTTATGTTATTACCTCTCTGTTTCCCCTTCCCTTCCTTCCCCCTCTCTGTCCTGCCCTCCCACCCATGTGGATCAAAGCCCAGCTCTGTAGACAATCAAAGAACTTCAGTAATATGGCCTATCTTTTAAACATCACAAGGCTAGCATGAATGGTTGTCCCAGTAACAAGAGAAATTAGAACTCTCTCCAGAGTGTTTCCAGTATCTAGATGTCTGAATTTATGGCACTCTGCTCAGTGCCTACATGCATTATCTCATTTAATTGTCACAACCACCCTATGATAGAGGAGCCATGAATATCCTTAATTTATGCAGGGATTTGAACCAAGGTGAAAGCCTGAGCTCTCATTCACTCTACCTTCCTGTGTCCTAAGATGTGGCATTGAATGTTAGCTAATGTCTGGATTCAGGTGGGCATGTGGTTACCTATTTGATCCTTGATTCTCTGGGCTCAAATTGAGACATGCAGTTACCTGTGCTCTTATGTTCTTTTCATTTTCTGGCTTGTGCTTCTAAACCTCTATTTGTGGCAATATTTTAAGTTAATTATTGGTACTCTAAAAGCTCTTAGAATTCCACATAGCACTTTAAATACACTATAACTTTAACATAAAAAATTAGCCACTGGGAGCTAGGCATCATTCTCTTTCCTGTGGGCTGAGCGTCACTGTTATAACAGGAATTCACTAATGAAATAGACATAAAAAGAGCCTTCTGGAAGATTTAAGAGGGTCATATATTCTGTGTAATTGTTATTTTCCTAGTTAACTTCATCTCCATTTGTGTACCTGCTACAAATTTTTTATTATTTTCAATTACTCTGTGTTTTATAATTTACATTATCTTTTATTTCCTTTTATTGTCCGAAGTATTTTATTTGATAGTGTGTATGGTGTACTTTTTAAGCATATCAACATGCAGTTCTTTGGGGTGAACTTCCCTTGATAGCTACCTAGAATACCTAGAAATTTCATGGCCTGTGCTCTTATAGCATCCTTTGAAGGAAAAGAGGATTAATTTTTTGCATGTCTAACAGCCTTGAATTATTATTGCTTTATAAAAGTAATGAATTTATAAATAAGACTCCTTTTTCTTCTTTTCTCAGGAATTACAACATATTGTTGGATCACAACACATCAGAGCAGAGAAAGGTAAGCATGGATCTGTATGAATATTCAAAATCCCATAGCATCAATTGCTCCTTGAGCTAATATGATTTCTCTCATCTCCAGCTATGCTGGGTGGCTCATGGCTAGACCTGACCAGGAGGGGCAAGTCTGAAACTCAGCCTTTTGCTCATCTCACTATTAATGCCACTGACATCCCGTCTGGTAAGTTCCATTTGCATCCAGCTTGAAAAATATTTTAAGAGTCAGATATCTGCTGGGTACAGTGACTCACACCCGTAATTCCAACATATGGGGGCATCTGGGCAGGAGAATCACTTGAAGCTAGGAGTCTGAAACCAGTCTGGGCAAAAAGCGAGACCCCAGCTCTACAAAATAACATGTTTAAAAATTGGCAGGGTGTAGTGGTGTGTGCCTGTAGTCCTAGCTACTAGGGAGGCTGAGGTAGGAGAATTGCTCCAGCCAGGAGTTGGAGGCTGCTCAGGTTACCACACGCCAGCCTGGGTGACAACAAGGCCTTATCTCAAAAAAATAAGTAAGTAAGTAAATAAATAAATACATACATAAAAGATAAGTGAAAAAATAAAAGAGAATAATTATTTAAAAGAGTAATGGCTGGGCTTGGTGGCTCAGCCTATAATCCCAGCACTTTGGGGGGCTGAGGCGAGTGGATTGCCTGAGCCAGCAGGTTCGAGACTCACCTGGGTGACTTGGCGAGACCTCATTTCTGCAATAAATACAAAAATCGTCGGGCATGGTAGTGCATGCCTGTAGTTCCAGCTACTTGGAAGCCTGAGGTGGAAGCATCGCCAGAGCCCAGCAGATCGATGCTGGGGTGGCCATGAGTATGGCCGTGGTACTCCAACCTGGGCGACATAGTGAGACTCCAACTCAAAAGAAAGAAAATTAAAAAGAGTCATATATCAGTCCATCGAAATAGTCAAATCTATTCTTAGCACGTTACTAAAGTTTTGAGGGCTGTTACTTGTAAACCAAAAGAAAAATCGTTTGTCTTCAGTTGATGATCCACATCCTGGAAACAGTAATCCTCAAAAATGCCAGAGTGGATTTTCAATCATCAGAATGGGTGTTTATTTTAAATGACAACCAGGTGAGGGTGTGTAATGGGAACGTGAAGGACATCCCTTGTTATGCTCATCCACGTCTGTCCATGTGAAGGCTACAGCCAGCACATCCCTACTGCTGACCTAAGGTGAATAGACTCTTCAGGTAGTCATACGCTCAGCTGTACCCTGCAGAGTTCCAGGGAGGGAAACTCTGAGATACTCTTTAATGTCTTTAAGAGTCAGTAGCCCTCTAGAAAATGAAGCCCCTCCCCCTTCTCCAGGGGCTTGTCATTTTCTCTGGGTAAGGGTTTCGCTCAATGGCTGGAGACCTGATTATCTTTTGAAAACGAGGAAACCTGGAGCTGTGTGCCTACGACTATCCTAATGCACCAGTGATTCCATCCTATAACCTCCATTGTCAAAAATATGACAGAGAGCTTGATGTGAATGTGATAATTGAACATTTCTGTTGTTATTAATATGCCACTTATCGAGCCCCTACTGTGTATGAATCAGGCATCTTTCTCTGTTTATTACCTCTGATCCTTACTACAATGCTGCAAGGTAGTGATTATCCTTCAGATTTTGCAGACAGGGAAACTAAAGGAAGTATAGTTTGTCATTTGTTCAAGGTCACAGTGGTGGCAGGACTGAAAGTTGAATCCACCCTAGTTCATTCTCAAATTCATGCTGGCTTTGTTATCCATTATGTTATAAGCAAGTCATGAAGTACTTGTGGTTAGTTGGCTTTGTCAGAGGGAAATACATTCGAAGCTCTTTTGTTGTTCTTTTCCTGTAAGGAGTAGATTGACATAATGTCTAATAACAGGAGTTTTACAATCTAACTGCCTGGATTTGAGGCCCCACTGTATTCTTTACTGGCTCTGTGACCTTGTTCAAATTATTAGAATTAATTGTGCCTCAGCTTCTCACATCTAAAGTGGGAATGATGATAGTATCCACATCATAGGTAGCTATGAAGATTAAATGAAGCCTGGGCAACATAGTTAGACTTCATCTCTACAAACATAAAAAAAAAAAAAATAGCCAGGCGTGGTGACTTGTGTCTGTAGTCCCAGCTACTCAGGAGTCTGAGGCAGGAGGACCACTTGAGTCTAGGATTTTGAGGCTGCAGTCTGCTACGATTACACCACTGCATTTCAGCCTAGGGGACAAAGCAAGACTCTGACTCTATTTAAAAAAAAAAAAAAAAAGATTAAGTGAGGTAATATACTAATATTCTTATATGTAAGATGGCATATTGCAAGCACTCAATGAATGTCATTTGTTCTTACTTTTTAAGTTTAATTGAATAATTATACATATCCTACATTTTTCTTGGAGTTACAACAAAAAGTCTAAGCTTTAATTAATGATTTCGAAGTCTTTAGCATGGCGTGGGCCACAGAGTGATCTTTCCTGACTGAGGACACAAAGTGAGAAACCAACTGTCTGGCTTTTAGAGGATTTTACAAATGACCTGTCCTGTCCCAGACACTTGGTTCATAAATACGATTTCTCTATGTGTGTCTATGCATGTCTTACAGTGGAGCTACTCTAATTTACTCTGAGTAGAAAACTACTTTGCATGTTAGCCAAGTCAATCAAATTAATATGGCTGCATCTGTATTAATTTCTCTGAGTGGAAAACTATTTTGCATGTTAGCGGAGGCAATCTAATTAATACTGATGCATCAGCCCTGTGTGCTATTAATGTATCGTACATTTATTTTTTTAGTTCACTTTAAATGGCATATGATAAATATTGCATTAGACTGTGTGCCAAAGTCTGTCTGGCAGTAGCAAGCATGTTTTAGTTATAAAACTCTCTCTGAGGCACCTAGCATCAAATCATTGCCAAAAACACAAGGTAAAACTCCTGGTTATTTTCCGACAGTTATTGAGTTTGTGACTGAGTAAGATGAGTTAGTGTGTGCTTCTGTTTAAGAAAATAGAATTTGCAGCTCTGGCTGGGCCAACAACCCCTTGAGTCTGCTTATTACCTAGTGGCCAATGCTAGATACTTCAGAGGAAGTTGGATTTAATTATTCATGTTCATTTGGGGACTCGGTTTTATGCTTATTTAAAGATGGGTGATCAGAATCAGCCTTATATGGACTGTTACCTTCCTTGTACATTTTCTTTCCTTTAAAACAGTTTTTTTTTTTTTTTTTTTTGAGACGGTGTCTTATTCTGTCGCTTAGACTGGAGTACAGTAGCACAATCATAGCTCACTGCAGCCTCAAACTCCTGGGCTCAAGCAATCCTCCCACCACTGCCCAAGAAACTGGGATTACACGCAAAAGCCACGGTGCCCAGCTAATATATTAAATTTCTTTTTGAAACAGAGTCTTGCTATGTTTCCTGAGCTGACCTCAAACTTCTGGCCTCAAATAATCCTCCCATGTCAGCCTCCCATCTGAGCCACTGCACCTGGCCTACTTTGTGCATTTTCAAAGCTTCTTGGATAAAATGCATTGGGAAGTACTTTATGAGGTCAGACTATATGGCTTTCTTTAGAAGGATTCTCGGGCTGAATACTTGCAGAGGCCTTTTCTCTGGCATCGAACAGCAGGGACCATAGCACAGGGCTGAGAAGGCTGGGGTCAGAGATTGTCAGCATGCTTCATCAGTGGTGGAAACCCAGGTTTCCATGTGAGGCCTCCAAGCTGACCTCAGCACATTTTTCTCATGTTTCCTCTCTGTGTTGTCTGTTTGAGTCCTCTGTTCACACTGCCTGGCTCTCTTCCCTTTCTCCTGTATGTTTCATTCTGTTCCATTCAGTTTCTCTCACTGACAGTACTCTTCTACCTTTCTCAATTTTGCATTTCCAAATTTGATCCCAGTTCTCGCGGTCCTTGAACTTCTCTGTCCCTGCACTGAGCTGAGCTCTCCTGACGGCCGTATATTTCTGCAGCTTTACTTGGCAATTTCTTGTAACTGAATGTCAACCATGTGCCATGCAAAATGTGAACTGAAAATGTTCTCTTTTATCTTATTTCCTCCTCAATTAGGTAGTGCCATGAGGATACACGGCCTGATATTCTTAATTACGGGCAGGTGAATGCTCATAGGAAACACCACATCAATATTGCATGAGTAATCAACAGAATGAATCAGTGAATGCATGAGTAAATGAACGAATAAAAATAGGTGCTTAGTAGGAAGTAAGGGCACACCTTCCCCTTGACGTACTTAACAATGGGCATGATATTCCTATTAAGTCAAGGTTCCTGTGTTCTCCCCTCTCTGTTTCATATTCCTTCCTTGCCTTCCCAGTCCACATCTTGCTACAATGCTCAATGATCACGTAAGGGTCATCATCTAAGGGTAGATTTGCCTTAGTCTTGTTAAGAGGTAACTATAAGACAAGTAATTGAATGAACAAAGGATTGAATGTAGGAGTGGGTAGAAGGAGGGCATAACTTGAAACAAGAAACATCTTGAATTTTATTAGCTTTGTCTGTGGGTTAGGTGACTGTTTACCAGCCTGGAGGAATTACTTTACTAGTATCCATGAGGATGTGATGAATTGGATCTTGAAGTCACGTGCTGACTCACTTGGGACCATAAGATGACATTTATATCTGGGATGCTTGAAGGTAGGAGGACCTGAAATAAGACCTACATGGAGTTTAGGAAATATTCTGTCCCTGGACAGAGGGATTGGAACCATTCGATTCTTGGTCTTCTAATGATGGGCTGTCCCACTGTAGCTTGGACACTGCTGCATTTTTTTTCTTCCAAGTGTTTGAAAGAATTGCCTGTTTGGTGCTTGGAACAGCCTGGTTTTGGGGTCCCCAGGTCATATCCCAGGCTTCCCAGTGGTCTTCCAGACAGTAGAACTTTCTCCATCTCATGGCTCTCATAGAGAAAAAGTCAGGTATTCAAGGTTCCCTGAGACCAGGTCAGTTTGTACGGGTCAGGTAGTGTGTGTTTCTTATTCTATGCAGATTCACCCTAACCAGAGGAGAGTTGTCGGTTCGGACGTTCCCTTGGAATCTACCCCGAGTCTAAGTCTGTGAGCTGATTTCTTTCCCTCAACATCTCAGGACCTGCCCTAAGTTGTAGATGGGTGTAATCGGCAGCAAAGACTTCTTGTGGCTGCAGAAGCTATCGCAGCATCAGTCTGCAGCTCAGCTCTTTTTCATCTTGTTGATTCTAAACAGGTGATGACCTTAGATTAGCTTAAGGACTTACAAAATCCTCTGGAGGAAAAATGTGATTTTAGACTTTCCAAAGTATTACAATTTTCCCCCATTAGTTACTACCTTTTTGTGTTGAATTATAGGTGTCCACGTAAATACAGCTGTTTGATTAATTGGGTTTTTCATAGAGGTATTCCTGATTTTTAATGCCCTGGTAAAATACACAAAGGACTTGAAATATGAAAGGCATTGGACGCATTGTAGATTTAGAAGATTCTTTAGAAACTTTCACTGCTCCAGAAACAGTAGCCAGAGGATGAGTTGTCACCTCGTTTTAGGTATGAGAAGGGGCTAAAGGAGCATTCTGAGCCATCTGGAACTTTGATTTTAAAGGATGGTGTGAGGTTGTTAGGCTAGGGAGTACAATGCCAAGAATATTTTCTTTTTGAGCTTCTCTGGGGGGAGCTTTTCAGTTATATGAGCCTGAGAGATATTTGGGAAATTGGAGGTGGAGAAAATAGGTGGTGAGGAGCATAGCGCTGAGAGTTTGACCTTTCAGCCAAAGTGAAAGTGACTGTGACCCAGATTTTCACTCCTTCAACTTATTCTTCTCCATGAATCAAAAGAGAAGGTTGAGACGTGTGAAGTATGGACATTCTTGTCTTAATTGCCTTTGGCTAATTCTCTTCCTTCAACCTGGGATGGCCTTTCTGTTTCTGTCTGTGTGGTTGAGTCTTATTTCTCTTTTTAAGTTCTCAAGCTCAGTAGCAATTCCACAGAGTCACTTTTGATCCCTATGGGCAAAAAGTATTCTTGATCTTTCCCTCCTTTGAATACCCATAGCAATTTTCTGCTTCTTGCCTGTCAGTACTCAGGTCTTACTTCCTACCTGAATGCAAGTCATACTTATCCTTAGGGTACAACAGGCCCTAAGGGCAGGAAAAATGAGTTTTTGTTTTTGTATCTTCTAATGTGCCTAATAGAAAGCACTAAATACATCTGAATGTATTTCTGCCTTTTAGAAAATGAATTCCAAGAAGTTATCCTCCCATTGCAATAATGACTATTATGCTATTTTTTTTTTTTTTTTTTTTGGTCTGATCTCATGGAATTATGAGGATGTCCTTATTTAAGGAGTAAATCTTTTCCTCCCTCCCTCTCTCCCTCCCTCCCTTCCTTTCTCAGGGTGTCACTCTGCCACCCAGGCTGAAGTGCAGTGAACGGCAAAATCATGGTTCACCATAGTCTCAATCTCCTAGACTTAGGCAATCCTTCTGCCTCAGCCTCCCAAGTAGCTGGAACTACAGGCGTGTGCCACCATGCACGGCCATCTTTTAAATTTTTTTGTAGAGATGAAGCCTCACTATACTGCCCCGGCTGGTTTTGAACTCCTGGGCTCAAGCAGTCCTCCCGCCTTGGCATCCCAAAGTGCTGGGGTTATAGGTGTCAGCCATTGCACCCGGAGTGGTTTTGGAATTACATGTTTCTCTCCTCCACAGGTTCCCATAAAGTGAGTCTGTCCTCTTGGTACCATGACCGGGGCTGGGCCAAGATCTCCAACATGACTTTCAGCAACGGAAAACTAATAGTTAACCAAGATGGCTTTTATTACCTGTATGCCAACATTTGCTTTCGACATCATGAAACTTCGGGAGGCCTAGCTACAGCATATCTTCAGCTGATGGCGTATGTCACTAAAACCAGCATCAAAATCCCAAGTTCGCATACCCTGATGAAAGGTGGAAGCACCAAATATTGGTCAGGGAAGTCTGAGTTTCACTTTTATTCCATAAATGTTGGGGGATTTTTTAAGCTACGATCTGGTGAGGAAATAAGCATCGAGGTGTCCAACCCTTCCCTACTGGATCCTGATCAAGATGCAACATACTTTGGGGCTTTTAAAGTTCAAGATATAGATTGAGCCCCATTTTGTGCAGTGGTGTCATTGAATTTCCTAGGTGTTTGGGAACTTTTTAAAAAACAAGCCAAGAAAGATGTATATAGGTGTGTGAGACTACTAAGAGCCATGGCCCACAAAGGTACAAGACTCATTGTTCATGTCCTTGGCCCTGTAGGGAACACGCATATTTACAGCCATTGGGAGATGTTGGACTCATGGTGTGTTACATAATGGTTTTACAATTTTGTAATGAATTCCTAGAATTAAACCAGATTGAAGCAATTATGGTTGCCCTTAGGAAAAACTGCATTTGGGCTATGGGAGGGGTTCTCTGGATCTAGCCCCTGGTTCTGTGCCACCATGCAGCGTAGGTGGAGAGGGTGACATCCTTGCAAATGAATGATCATCTGAAGAGGTAAGTTCTTTAGAATTGTTACATCACGCTGGAACCTGCAAATAAATACTTTTTCTAATGAGGAGAGAATTTATATGTATTTTTATATAATATCTAAAGTTATATTTCAGATGTAATGTTTTCTGTCCAAAGTATTGTAAATTATATTTGTGCTATTGTATTTGATTCAAAATATTTAAAAATGTCTCACTGTTGACATATTTAATGTTTTAAATGTACAGACATATTTAACTGGTGCACTTTGTAAATCCCCTGGGGGAAAACTTGCAGCTAAGAAGGAAAAAAAAATGTTGTTTCCTAATATCAAATGCAGTCTATTTCTTCATTCTTTTAAACTTAATAAACAGATGTTTTCAGACTTGTCAAGCCTGTGCAAAAAAAAAAAAAAAATTAAATGGATGCCTTGAATAATAAGCAGGATGTTGGCCACCAGGTGCCTTTCAAATTTAGAAGCTAATTAGCTTTTGAAAGCTGACATTGCCAAAAAGGATACATAATGGGCTACTGAAATCTGTCAAGAGTATTTATATAATTGTTGAACAGGTGTTTTTTTTTTTTTTTTTACAAGTGCTGCAAATTGTACATTTTTTTTTAAATAGGAAAGTTATTAGTGGTTTATCAGCAAAAAATTTCATTTTTTAATTTAGTAAAAGTTATTTTATACTGTACAATAAAAACATTGCCTTTGAATGTTAATTTTTTGGTACAAAAATAAATTTCTATGAAAACTTGCCTTGTGGTTTTGTACTTCTCTTTTATGTCTGTCTTGCTCTGTGGTCCTGTCCTCTCCAATATGGTAATGTGGCTTGTCTTTCCAAAGGTTACTGGGAAATGCAGATTTAATTAAAAATTAGGAACAGATTCAATTAAATTAATGAACCTTGGAATCTGCAAAATAATTTGCAAGGCATTTGTATGCAAGAAGGAAACCAGATAGAAAACAGAGCCTTCTTCACTCAAAAAAGACATGTTATGTTGATATCATGAAAAAAATATGGTGCTTTGTTTAAGTTCATAATGTTCTAAAGAACAACTGTTTGACCAGGAGGAGCACCTGACTGTTTTATACTTTACTATGGTAAAGAAGGACTAACACTGGGCTGAACCCTTGTTGTCATGGAAATTTCTGTGGGGGAGCTGTCTAAGCCAGGCTGGCTGCCCCTGTGAGAGAGATATTAAGAAAACAAGCAGCTTGAGAAGGCACAGTAGGCCATAACATAAGGCACTTGCTATTTGTGGATAAATGTTTCTAGATGGTTATAACAGGATAGAAGGAGAGAAGAAAGAGGAGATGCTACTAAAATGTTATAAAATTTGAACAGCAGAGCATAGTGAAAGTCAATCACTGGCCAAAATACTACTATGGCTTAAAAACCACTAGTAAGTCTGGGCTCACTTGGTACAAAATATGACTTCAGTGTTGCATATCCCAGTGACTGAGCCTTGGTTTAAAGAAAACTTAAGTTGGTAAGCAATCAGTTTCTCAATTCTCCAATGACAGAAAATCTTGTCTTATAGAAAGCCTCATTAGCTACTTTGGCTCTTACAATATGATTTTGTCATTTCCAGAGGTGAATAGCATTCATGCATTTGTTGTTCCATATTATTTGTTGAATACCAACTATGTGTTGGGCATTGTGTCAGGCTCTGAGGATACTATAGCATTCTCATGCCCTTGAGGGGTTTACATTCTAGTCCAAAGCCAGTCTAGTAAGGGTGTACTAAGCTTTAGGGCATGGGTGTGCAGGGCACGTTGTGGGAGAAGACAGGAAGCTGTGGAGCCCATCTTAGGAATTTTGGAAGACATGAAAATAAAATCAGCCTGAAATCAACATGCATAGGAAATGGAGTAAAAAACTTCAAAAGTGGATGTAGAATATAATATCCATTACCTTTTTTTTTTTTTTTTTTTTTTTACTTAGAAGTAACTAACTTGCAAACTCTCAAAGATGAGTTAAAACCAAAGGTTTAGGAATGGAAATAACAGAGGGTCTAGATGATACAGTGGTGCAAGCCATATTGAAGAACAAACATGGTGGATGGTCTGCAATACCAAGGAGAGCCTCTAGAGAAGACCGCAATAATTTAGCCTGACTCTAATGTGATTTTATGTACATGAGCACCCTGGTAGGTCAGAGATCCTTAGAGCTTTGCTGGAATGAATCTGTGACGTAATGAAAAGTGAGCATAACGTGACCTGTGCCTTGAATGAGGCAACT
Source organism: Carlito syrichta (assembly GCF_000164805.1). NCBI lineage: Eukaryota > Metazoa > Chordata > Mammalia > Primates > Tarsiidae > Carlito > Carlito syrichta. The sequence goes on along the minus strand of NW_007249835.1, from coordinate 269,737 downwards.
CTAGCAAGTGAATATTCCAGGAGGTATGGAAAAGATCTTTTCTGTTTTCTAGTCATGCTCAAGGCTGGCCAGGATCTGAGTAGCAGTGACTGAAATGCAAGATGCAATACCCTACTTTTCCCATTCACATGCTACTTTTTTCTTCTGCTTTCTCTTTTCACTCATTCCTTTTGCTACTTCTATTCTTCTGTATGTGTTTTAACTCTTCCTAGTTTTCTTTCCCTCCCCCCCACCCCCATACCTGGCTCTTACCTCAGAGGACAATTTAGTCTCTCTAGTGACTCCTAGGGAATAAGGAGGCTGCTGCATCTAATTGAGATGGAACCAGATCACAACAGCACTCAGCAACAGCTACGTAAACATGTAGAGATGGGACAAAGTAAAGTGAGGAAGCCAACACACACTAGAAGTGTGGGCAAACAGAATTTTTTGCTCATTTTAACCTTCTTCCTAACACATGCCAAATCCGAAGGAAGGAAAATATGCTAAATTGGAAGGAAGCTGTCTTATTGAATTTACTTTTACAACCACGCCTGACTCACTCTTGTATCTTCCCAAAACACCACATGTGCAGCAATCCTTGTTTAGTGTGCTGGCTGCTGCCCCCTTTTGGCCTGTTTCCTGCTGTCTCATTCGTTTCCTTTAGGCCATCCTAGAAAAATATCTGCAGAAGACCATCTACTTCCCCAGTAACTTTGTTGGGAAACTGAGCACCTCGTGCTTCATCCTTTCTCCCCATGTCTAATTATTGGTTTGACTGGAGGTAGTTGCTTCAGGATATACTTGCACATTTGGGGAGCACAGCTGTGACTCGATTTGCGGGTCTGCGTTTAACCTGGCCAAGCATGCACTTGCTTCATTTTTGGCTTTGTTAATCGATTCTCCAGCTTTCTTGCTTATGAAATTGAAATATGTTTCCTGGTAGCTGCATTTATAAATGCTAATTAGTTATTGATTCACATTATTATGATTTAGCCTTGTGTCACTCTTTACAATAAAAATTGTGTACACAGTGTTGGATTTTAGCAATAAAATAGAAATCTATCCTTTTGATTAATAACACTTTTATGATACTTCTACTCCTCTATTGTAATTGAAAAATTTTATTTCCTAATCATCTAGTCTCACCTCCCCTTTCCTTCGATTGATTTTCTTTGCAGGGGTTTGTCATTACTGCATCTTGACCAATTCTCTGGCTGTTTATTGCGACAGTCTCTTTGATAATATCAGATGTGGACAATTTATAATATTATTCATAGTGCTACTGGTTTTCAATGTCTACAGAGAAATCCTGAAGAGTCTCTGTTTTGAAAATTCTTAGAAAGATGAGGTGGAAACCACAAAAAGCTGGAATTATTTTTCGAAAGGTAGGTCCCTTGTAGTACAGTGCAGTACAGTATAGGTTAGTGTTCTAGGAACCCACTGGCATCAGTGTACCCGAGCGCTGTTGTGAGAGGCTGCACTCAGCTTCAGTTAATTTTTTTGGAGATTCTTTCAACGCACTTGCCCATTTCTGATTTCGAGCACACCTGCCCAAACTGCGCTGAGTGCTCACCAGTTTTTGACCAAAAAACCCAGCATGACCCCATGGTCCACCCTCCCTATTCACTGGATCTCACTCCTACTGACTTTTTTGCTTGTTTGTTTCCCTGGATGAAAAAAGTTCTTAAAGGGAAACGTTTTGCCAGTGTGAAAGAGATGAAACAAACAACAGAAGCACTAAAAGGCATCAAAATCAACAAGTTCAAAAACCGTTTGAGCACTGAAAAAAGGATCTTAATAGGTGTATTGAGTCAAACAGAAAGTACTTTGAAGGCAATTAAGTTTAAACACTTAAGAATAAATATACATTTTTTAATAAATAAATTTCATTTTTTGGGAGAGTTCCCCCCATATCTCTTTTACTCCATTAGCAGCAGCCAGAGGTACGAACCAGGGATCAGAGCTGGTTTCAGAGACAAGTTCTCCTTAAAAAATATTAACAGATGCTTCAATCTCCTTAAAGAGCAGCAGCCAGAGGTACGAACCAGGGATCAGAGCTGGTTTCAGAGACAAGTTCTCCTTAAAAAATATTAACAGATGCTTCAATCTCCTTAAAGAGGGTCTTAGAATCATGGGATGACACTCTCTTGCACAAAAGCCACTTTCTTCCTTTTTCTATGGACTCTGTAGAAGCATCATTTCTCCAAAAGTGTGATCTCAACAACCTCAGGTTGGTGGAACAAAAAGTTCTCATGAGATGTGAGCATCTTTTGGAAGAAAGATTGCAGATTTAGGTGTCAGCCAGACCCAAGGCTGGAATCCTATCCCTGTTGCCTGGTAATCTTGGGCAAATGGCTGTCATCTGGGCTTTAGTTTTCTGCCTTGTGAAGCGAGAGTCATCAGTCTATGCTGAAGAGTCATGAAGACTGGCACATGAGAGGGACGCAACCCATAGAAGGCACCATTGCTATCATCCTACTGCATTTGCTACATCTTTCATTCCCATGGTGAAGCACACAGTATATCCTTTTTTTTTTTTCTAGATACTGTTCAGGGCCCACGTTAAGCAAAATATGGTGCATTGTGTTGTGGAGATACTGGAATAGATGCTTTATTCATTTCTTAAGGCTTCTCAGATAACAAATGACCACACACTGGATGACTTTAAACAACAGAAATATATTCTCTCATAGTTCTGGAGACTAGAAGTCCAAAATCAAGGTGTTGGCAGGACCATGCCCCTCTGAAGACTTCAGGGAAGAATGTGTCCTTGCTTTTTCTAACTTTTGGTGGTTACTAGTGACCCTGGCTGCTCCTTGAGTAGCGGCTGTGTCACTCCAACCTCTGCCTCTGTCTTCACGTGGCTTCTTCCCTATGTCTCTTCACATGGGCCTTCCTCTGTGTGTCTTTGTGTTCTCTGTGTCTCTAAATTTCTCTCTCCTTAGAGGACACCAAGCCGGGCTCGGTGGCTCAGCCTGTAATCCCGCGCCTTGAGAGCCTGAGGTGAGTGGATTGCCTGAGCTCGCGGGTTCGAGACCCACCCGGGCAACTTGGCGAGACCTCATCTCTACAATAAATCAAAAATTAGCCGGGTGTGGTAGCTGTAGTTCCAGCTACTTGGAAGGCTGAGGCGGAAGGATTGCTGGAGCCCAGCAGGTCGAGGCTGCGGTGGCCGGGAGTGGCCACTGCACTCTAGTCTGGGCGACAGAGTGAGACTCCAACTCAAAAAAAAAAAAAAAAAAAAAAAAAAGGACACCAGCCACTGGATTTAGAGCTCAGCCTAATCCAGTATGACCTCATTTTACCTTGGTTACATCTGCAAAGGGCCTATTTCCAAATAAATTCACATCCACAGATTCCAAATAGACATAAATTTGGGGGGAACACCAATCAACCCAGTGCAGATGAACCCAGTGCAGATATCAGTGCACTGATCAACCCAGTGCAGAGAGTCCAGGAGTAAAATATCTGAAAATCAAACCATAGCCAAACTAAAATGAAATGCCACCACAAAAGCACAAACTATGTGTTGTTGGACTCACTAATATAGTGAGGGTTAATTTTTACTGAAATATGAATGAAAACATAGTTCTATGACATTTGAATAACTGTAAAGTGCTTGTGTTGGCTGTATGTTTTTATGAAATTATTTTGGGATTAGGACAAGGCTCTATGTACCCCTTTGTACCCTCCCTCCCTAGGAAGCTCTCCCCACCCCCCTATGTCCCTTTTCCCCTGCCCCACAAAACCTATTTGCCCCATCCCAGGACATCCTGATTCTGCTGGTGACTGCTACCAGGATTTGGACTTGCTCCCTTCTTCTAATGGTGAGTGTGATTGGACACAAGGGTTAGGAGTGAAAAATGACGAATTTGAAAGAGTTTGTTTCTCTAATAAACATGGAACAAGATGGAGAAAATACTACTCACCTGAAGTTCTAGAGTGCAGTGGAAGGCAGACCAGCTTGATGGAGATTTCCTAGGGAGATTTGTAGGATGGGCGTTTAGAAAGGTGCTCTACCTGCCTGCCAGGGGGCTGTCGGGTGGTCATGTGGGTGACAGCAGGAAGAGCAGGTGGGTTGAAAGGACAAAACCGTACTTGTGACTCTGAACCCTCAGTAAGGTTGCTGGCATCCTCATGAGCGTTATTGCATTTCTGGTGGGAGTCAATGGACAGGCAGTGTTTGCTCAGGACTATAGAATATGGAATGAAGCAGCCTGCAGAATCAGGAGCAGAGGGAATCACAAGGCCATAGCCATGACCTCAGGGATGGAGGTGCTGCTGCTCCGAGGCGGGTATCCTTGAACTTCTCTGGGCAGGGGAGCCTGTGTGTATTAATCAGGGTTCTCCAAGGACACTGAACCAATAGCCTATATACAGATACTTAGGAAGAGATTTAATTTGAAGGTTTGGCTCATGTGATCATGAAAGCTGAGAAGTTCTCCCTCTACAAACTGGAGGCCCAGGAAAGCCAGTGGTGTAGTTCGTCCAAACCCAAATGCCTGAGATCTAGAGGAGCTGGTGGTCTAAGTCTAGGTCTGAGTCTGGAGGCCTGAGAACCAGGAGAACCAATGTCTAAAGGCAGGAGAAAATGGACTGCCTTGTTCAAGCAGAGGGAGCAAATTTGCCCTTCCTCCTCCTCTTTGTTCTATCCAGGCCCTCACTGGATTGGATGATGCCCCCACCCCACCCCTTGACAAGAGCCTTTGTTTTACTCAATTCACTGGTTCTAAGCTCTTCCTGAAACACCCTCACAGACACACCCATAAACAATGCTTTACCAGCTATCTGGGCATCCCTTAGCCCAGTCAAAGTGACACATAAAAATAACCATCATGCTACACTGAGGACACTTGGGTCAGGTATCAAGTAGCATATTCAAATTTACAAGGAAAACATCTTAAATCCTAATACAAGGGGGGAACCCTGGAATGTATTTATAAACACTTGTGTATTTATTCTTGCATGTTTAAACTTCAGTCACCTTCAAAGTATTCTCCATTTGTTGCAATACACCTATCAAGATGCTTTTCCCACTGCTCAAAATAGTTTTGAACTCATCAATTTTGATGCCTCTAAGTGCTTCTGCTGTTTTTTGTCTCACCTTTCATTTTGGCAAGACATTTCCCACTGAGGATTTATTTCAGTCTGGGAACCAAACAAACAAACAAAAATTGCTCCAGGCAAGAGCAATAGGGAATAGGGAGGGTGGGGAACGGGGTCGTGCTGTTTTGGGTCAACAAATGCTGAACACTCAGTGCCTTGTGGGCAAGTGTGCTCATAAATCACCCATCAGGAAATGGGCAAATGTGTTGAAAGAATCTCCAAAAAAAATTCACTGAAGCTGAATACACTCTCTCACAACAGTGCTAGCTGGTGCACTGATCCTGATGGGTTCCTAGAACACTTATGTAGAGGGAGAAGCCTGTATTACAAGGGGCCAGTCCTCCAAAAAAAAATTCCGGTTTTTTTTTTTTGAGTCCTCTTGTAAACGAAAGGACAAGAGTTCACATACAATTCTAGAGGAAACACAAAAATATTCAACAGAACTTTATGAAAATACCTAAATGAGGAATTAAGTCATGAAATAAAGGATAGGGGTTGAGACGGGTTTACCTAAATTGCCCAGGTTCAGAGAGACTGATCCCCCCTCCCTCCAGAGCATCATGCATGTACCAGGGACAGGTGCAGAATACTCTAGGGGCTCGGGAAAGCACATCAGCTGGAGGAGTGAGAGCCAGTTTTTCAGAATGGGAAGGACACTAGTCCCTCTTTTCCACAAACTAATCAACACAGGTAGCCCATCATCCAAAAAGCAAACCTTGCCTGAGTTCAGGCCCAGGTGGGTAGTACAGAAGCAGTGAGGAGTGTCTGGTCCATGGGTACGACACAGAAGTGCAGCTTGGGAGTGAGCCTTCATGTCGGTTCAGACTTGAGGGTCATTAACATTAAAATGATTTTAGCGTGTGGCCAAGGTCTCAGAAACAGGGATTCAGCTATGGAAGAGGACTGGTAGGATCCCCAGAAATGGGTCAGACCTCAGATAGCTGGAGGTACAGGCAGTGCCCTCTGCCAAGAACCAGGGATTCATAGGTAGGGGAGGAAACCCCAGGTGCCCATGATCCTGGGGCAGAATAGGCCAGACACATTCAGACACATTGTGGAGTAGATTCAAAAAGCTGCTGTGCAAGTCCTATCTCTGAAACTATGAAAAGCTGTTGTTTTGTATTAGTTTGCCAGGGCTGCTATAACAAATAATACATTTGGTACAACAAATAATACCTTTGGTGGCCTAAAACAGCAAATTTATTCTTGCACAGTTCTGGAGCCAGATGTCATTGAGGCACTGGTAGGGCCACATTCCTTCTGGAGGCTCTAGGGAAAAGCCTTCTTTGCCTTTTCCAACTTCTGGTGACTCTGGGAGTTCCTGTGACTGCTTCACTCCAATTTTCATCTGTCTTCTCATGGCCTTCTCCACTTCTTTCTGTGGTTTTTCTATTTTTTGCTTCTTATAAGGACACTCATTAGATTTAGGGCCTACCCTGATAATCCAGAATGCTCTCATCTCAAGATGCTTAACTTAATTACATCTGCAGTGACTCTTTTCTTAAGCAAGGCCATGGTCACAGGTTATGGGTTTCAGGACATGCAGCTCTAAAGTCTCTCTTTTAGCAGTCACCATTCAGCCTGTGGTACCCTCCAAGGGACTGTGTCTCAATCCCAACTGCTAAGAAGGCCAGGCACCATGATATCCTCCCTCTGGGGGCATGGTTTTCAGAGAGGGGCAGGGAAGCCTACTAGGAAGAGGCTGAGACTGGGAAAAACAGTTAATAAGTAAAATGCACAATAATGCAAATCCCTAGATCTATGAATTCCTAAAAGCTTGAAATGCATGGAGCAAATCCCAGAGGGAATAGACCAACATAAATTTGCTGTGCGAGGGAGGTGGGATTATGGATGTTTTCTTCTTTTCAAAATTTCCCTGACTGTTGCTACACTGTTATTGAATTCAATAATAAAGAGCATTAAAACTGATCTTTTCAATAGAGAAATGAGATTGCAGCTTTTGGCGCTAAATGAATCCAGGCTCAAATACTCTAGGGGTTTGGGGAAAGCACATCAGCTAGAGGAGTGAAAGCCAGTTTTTCAGAATGGGAGGAAGTGACTTCTCCCCAGTGTGCGGACTTTCATTGTTTACAGCCTTTGACTAGATTGTATTCAGAATTAGGGGATAGAAAATCCTGCAGGAATTAGGCTTAGCATCCAACATTCCATCATACCCTCTGAACACTTGTCTTCTCACCATTCTTCCTGATTCTAGAAGACAAGATGAGGAAGCAGGGCAGTTTGAAAGGAGAATGTTTTCCTAAACACCTTAAACTAACCCGAAAGACTCAGAGTTAATTTTTAGAAGACGACTTAACAACTTGTTCACCTTGTTTTCTGCTGTCAACAAGGGAGTAAGCCCAGCAGACAGAGATTAATTAATTGAAATGTCCCCATGGTGTGTAAGTTGCTTGGATAAAGATGGTATTCATGTGTCATGGCTGTTTAATAAGGACTGTGTATGTGTGTGCTTAATGAATTGTTGAAAGGAACTCAGATAGCTTAGCATTTTTGATGTGATAGCATCACAGCTCACCATAGCCTTGACCTCTTGCTCTCAGGCAATCTTTCTGCCTCAGCCACCCAAATAACTGGGACTACAGGCATGCACCACCACACCCAGATAATTTTTTAAAATTATATTTTGTAGAGACAAAGTCTTGCTGTGTTGCCCAGGCAAGGCTCAAATTCCTGGCCTCAAGCGATCCTCCCATTTTGGCCTCTGGGCTCTGGCAACTTTTTATTTATTTTTATTTTTTCATAATCAATATTTTTTATTATGGCTTTGTGGGGTACAGTTAAGGGTTAGGTGTACAATTACGTTTCATTCAGGCACCCTGTTGATAAGAGGTGTTTCCCCATCCCCAGACAGATACTTGTTACTATTAATCCCATCTCCCTTCCCTCCCCCATAGTTTCCCAGTACCGTCAGTCATTTTCTTATAGTATTACATTGGATGTTCAAGGTCCATTATATGAGTGAGAACATGTGATACTC
>NW_007249835.1:257030-260969 GCF_000164805.1 Carlito syrichta | reverse complement strand
TCTGTAGGCTGTCTCCCTGCTTTCTTGATGGTTTCTTTGGCTTTGCAGAAGCTTGTCAGTTTAATAAGTCCCACTTGTCTATCTTCTCTCTTATGACCTGTGGGTTTCGGGTTTTGTTCAGGAATTGGATGCCAGTTCTGATTTCCATGAGGGTATTTCCTTCATTTTCTAAGGTTCTTATGGTTTGAGGTTTTACATTTAGGTCTCTGATCCATTTGGAGTTAACCTTTGTGCATGAGGATAGATAGGGGTCCTGTTTCAATCTTCTGCATATGGTCAGCCAGTTTTCCCAGCACCATTTACTGAATAGGTTCTCCTCTCCCCAGTGGTGGGTGGTGGAGGCCTTGTTGAAGATGAGTTGGTTGAGAAATTGAGGTTTTGCTTCTGGAATCTCAATTCTATTCCATTGATCTATATGCCTGTTCCTATACCAATACCAAGCTGTTTTGATGATTGTAGCTTTATAGTAAAGTTTGAAGTCTGGTAATGTGATACCACCTGCTTTGTGTTTTTTTGCTGAGGATTGTTCTGTCTATTCTTGGACGTTTGTGTTTCCAAATGAATTCCTGTGATGTCTTTTCTAGGTCTGAGAAGAATGTTTCTGGTAATTTGATGGGTATTGCATTGAATTTGTAGATTGCCTTAGGTAAGATGGACATCTTCACAATGTTGATTCCTCCAATCCATGAGCATGGGATATTTTTCCACTTGTTTGTGTCATCTTTGATTTCTTTTAGCAGTGTTTTGTAATTTTCATTGTAAACGTCTTTCACATCTCTGGTTAGGAAGATGCCAAAGTATTTCATTTTTTTTGTGGCTATTGTGAATGGAATTGTGTTTTTTATTTGGGTTTCTGTTTGTTTATTTTTGGTGTAGAGAAATGCGATTGTCTTTTGTACATTTATTTTGTATCCTGAGACTTTGCCAAAGTCCTTTCTCAGTGTAAGGAGGCTTTTGACAGATTCTCTTGGGTTTTCAAGGTACACAATCATATCATCTGCAAAGAGAGATAACTTGACTTCCTCTTTTGCTATTTGGAGACCCCTGATTGCCTCTTCTTCTCTGATTGCTCAAGCCAGGACTTCCAATACTATGTTGAACAGGAAGGGTGAGAGGGGGCATCCTTGTCTTGTTCCAGTTTTCAGGGGAAATGGTTCCAATTTTTGTCCATTTAGGAGTATGCTGGCTGTGGGTTTCTCGTAGATGGCTTTTACTATTTTGAGGTATGTTCCCCGTATGCCTAGATGTTCAAGGGTTTTTATCAAGAAGGGGTGCTGGATTTTATCAAAAGTTTTTTCTGCATCTAATGATATAATCATGTGGTTTTTATTTTGACATCTTTTGATGTATTTAATTACATTTATGATTTTACGAATGTTGAACCAGACTTGCATCCCAGGAATGAAGCCTATGAATCATGATGAATGATTTTTGAGATGTATTGCTGAATTCGGTTTGCTAGGATCTTGTTGAGAATTTTAGAGTCTATGTCCATCAAAGATATTGGCCTGTAGTTCTCTTTCTATGTTGAATCTTTAACTGGCTTGGGTATCAATGTGATGTTGGCTTCGTAAAATGATTTGGGGAGAGTTCCATCTTTTTCAATAGCCTGGAATACCTTCAGTAGGATTGGTATCAGCTCCTCCTTAAATGTCTTGTAGAATTCTGCTGGAAAGCCATCTGGACCAGGGCTTTTTTTTGAAGGAAGTTTTCTTATTACGTAGTCGAATTCTTTGATTGTTATTGGTCTATTTAGGGTCTCAATTTCTTCTTGTTCTAATCTAGGTAGGTTGTGTGATGTCAGAAACTCCTCCATTTCCTTACGGTTTTCAAGTTTGTTTCCATACAAGTGTACGTAGTAGTCTCTAATGATCTTTTGTATTTCTTCAGGGTCGGATGTGATTTCATCTTTTGTGTTACTGATTGTGCTTATTTGGTTTTTTTCTCGTTTTTTCTTGGTCAGTCTAGCTAGGGACCATCGATCTTATTTATCCTTTCGAAGAACCGGCTTTTTGTTTCATTGATTTTTTTGTATTTTCTTTTTGTCTTCTATGTTCTAGATTTGGGCTTTTATTTTGGTGATCTGCATTCTTCTGCTGAAATTAGGGTTTTTGTGGTCTTACTTTTCCAGCTTCTTTAGGTGGCTTGTTAGGTTGTTAATTTATGTTCCTTCCATTTTCTTCATGTGTGTTTCTAGGGATATAAATTCCCCTCTTACTACAGCTTTCAAGGCGTCCCAGAGATTTTGGCAAGATGTTTCTTCATTTTAATTTGTTTCCAGGTATCTTTTGATCTCTGTTTTAATTTCATCATTTACCCAGGAGTTGTTTAGCATTATACTGTTTAGTGTCCATGTCTTTGTGGGTTTTGGGGGGACTTTGTTGGTGTCAATGTTTATTTTTATTCCACTGTGGTCCGAGAAGGTGCATGGTAGAATTTCGGTCCTTTTAAATTTGCTTATGCTTGATTTATGGCCAATTACGTGGTCGATCTTAGAATACGTTCCATGCGGTGATGAGTAGAATGTATATTCTGTGATCTTTGGATGGAGTGTTCTGTAGGTATCAATTAAGTCCATTTGATCCAAAGTCACATTGAGGTTCCAGATCTCCTTGCTGATATTTTGTCCTGATGATCTGTCTAGGGTTGTGAGTGGGGTATTAAAGTCCCCAGTTATGATGATGTTAGAGTCAATAGCTTTCTTTAGTTTTCCTAGAAGTTGCTTTATGAAAGTTGGCGCACCTATGTTGAGGGCATATATGTTTATGATAGATATATCCTGTTGATGGATTGAGCCTTTTATCATTATGTAGTGGCCTTCTGTATCTTTTTTGATTTTTAATAGCTTGAAGGGTATTTTGTCTGAAATTAATATCGCTACTCCTCCTTTCTTTTGTATTCCGTTCACCTGAAAGTTTGTTTCCCATCCTCTTTGAGTCTATGGGTGTCCTTTCTAGTGAGGTGAGTCTCTTTAAGGCAATAGATTGTTGCCTGATGATATTTTATCCATTTTGCCATTCTAAGTCTTTTCAGTGGTGCATTTAGTCCATTCACATTTAGGCTAATAATTGAAATGCAAGAGTTGATCCCTGTCATAAGGTTCTTGCAGAGTTGTTCCTGTTTGTTTGTTGTCTTTCTTTGGGTTTTGGAGTTGGCTCATGTGTGTTTTTAATCTTTTGCCTGTACTCTTGTGAAGAATGTTGTTGTTCTTTTTTCTTTTTCTTCTGTGTTCAGTACTTTCTTAAGTGTTTCTTGTAGAGGTGGTCTGGTGGCAGCGTAGGTTCTTAGGAATTGGATATCTGGCAAAGATTTCAATTCTCCCTCACTAAAGAAGCTTAGTTTGGCTGGGTAGGTTATTCTTGGTTGAAATTGTTTATCTTTTAGAACTTTGAAGATAGGGCTCCAGGCTCTCCTAGCCTGAAGGGTTTCTGTGGATAAATCTGCTGCTATTCTAGTTGGTCTTCCCTGGTAGGTAGTCTGGTTTTTTTCTCTTGCTGCCTTTAGGATTTTTTTCTTTTATAGCTACTTTGTTTAGGTGAATTATTATGTGTCTGGGAGTTGGTCTTCTCATTTGTTGTCTTGCAGGGGTTCTCTGAATCTCTTGTGTTTGAATTTTTTCATCCTTGATGAGATAAGGGAAGTTTTTCTTGAATGATTTCATGAAATGTTTGTTCCAGTGTGACTTCTGTTTCTCTCTCTGCCTCAGGAAGCCCAATTACTCTTAGGTTTGGTCTCTTGAAGTGATCATTCATCTCTTGCAGGTTTTGTTCTGTCTTTTTGAGCTTCTTTTCTATGCTTTTGACAGTTTGGGTTAGTTCTGTGTTTTGGTCTTCAAGATCTGAGATTCTTTCTTCTGCTTGGCTAATTCTGCTTTCCATGCTTATTAGTCTGTTATTCATTTCCATCGCAGTATTCTTTTACTGCTGTTATTTCTGACAT
>NW_007249835.1:256606-256934 GCF_000164805.1 Carlito syrichta | reverse complement strand
CATTCTGGGGGCTCTTCATTGTTTGTGTTCCAGAATCTGTTTTCTCAGTTTCTGATCTCCCAGGGATCTGTGTGAGACCTATATTCTTCTTTTGGTTTTTCTTCATTTGTGCGGGTTTTCCCCCTCCCTACTTTTTCCTTCCCTCCACGTCACCGTCTTCTTTAATTCTGTTATTCGTGGGTAAAGGGATTGGTTTTACTTCTGTTTGTTCAATCTCCTAGTCTTTATGTATGCCCTCTTTGTTCAATTCTGGAGTTGTACTATAGGTTGGAGGTGGTCCTTTTTGCAGTTTTGAGATTTACTTAAGGGGGAGCTGTGATTCAAAATC